>NW_026126541.1:25192500-25390000 GCF_943737965.1 Phodopus roborovskii
CCCCGGGTCTGAGACAGGCAACCTCGGCTTTTTTCCTACTAGCTGTGTAACCTGGGGGAATGTCATTTCACTTGTGGAAGCCTTGAAGGTCTTTCTGAAGACAATATCAGTGATTATGTATAACCCATTTTGTAAACTGTAAGCAGTTACATAAATAGATATTTTTGTTCTCATGTTCATCTCAGTTGCTACCTTTGTGACAAATAATCTGCCATTCATTTTGCCCTGCTCTCTTCCCTTTTCTTCTTGCCTGCTTCGTCTACCTCCTGTCCTTTCTGCCAGATAAATTTGCTTCCCTGCAAAAGGCTGATTATTTGGAGACATCATCACTAGCCAATCAGAGCTCACCATTCCTTCTGGCTGCTAAGCCAATCAGATGCAAGTGCCAGGTCGCCTTTCAGTGTTGCTAGGGTTTCAGGTCTACTTCTAAAGGCTGGCTTGCTTGCTGCTGGCTCATCCCCACCCCACCCCCACCCCTCTGCTCCCTACCCCTTTCCCTTCCCCTCCTCCCTTCTTGGGTTTGGAGTAATTTCAAATGCTTAAGCCTTCCGGAAGTTTGGGTTATTAAGAATAAGCAAGGTTTAACTGCCCCCCCCCCGATAAACAGAGGACAGCCATTCCATGTTCGATTTTTAAAGCATGTGTTTTAGCAGCTTAATGTCCCTTGGCTCCATAAAACGGAATTGAGTTATGTTTAAGGGAAATTTTTGGTGCAGATAGATTTTTATTCAGATGACTAGAATATAAACTGGCATTAAATTTGGCAGTGAAATGTCCTATCACTTGAACCTCATTGAGCTTAACAGAATGAGTTCTGAGTATCTTAACACTCTTGTAGTTTTAGCTGGTGATGGATGACAACATCTGATAGCAGCATAGTTATTATGTTTTGTCTTGAACTTTCAGTGCTGGGATTACTGGAGAAAATCACTGGTCAGTGTGATGGGGACTGTCACCTTATTGCTAAGTGGATATCTCTCCTTATTGCTAAGTGGATATCTCTTTGCTCACATCTGGCTCATCTGTGGACCCACCATCCTCTATAAAGGCTCTCTAGCCGTCATGTGAAGATACCCTAAACACAAACCTGCTCTGCCTTCCGAAAACCTAAGGGCAATGCCAAAATGAATAAGATAACAACATCACGCAAGTTTTGTCTTTCTCATAACCTTTGCTGCATACTCCAGAACTGGGATAGTATGAGGATTTGCAGTGTCAAATGACCAAAGACAAGTGGCACTGAGCCAGAGTCCTGTCAGAGGCAGCTTACAAAAGCTTAATGATTAACAAAGGGGTCACTGCCTTGGGGCTCTGACCTTTAGAACTTGCCAGCTTGAAGCTTTTGGTTCTGTTCCTTCAAGTCACTTGTATCAAGGAGAAAGGTACTCCCAAATGGCATTACCTCCCGTCCATCCCAAAAGAAAAAAAAGGAAAAAGTGCCAGTACTAAGGATTATGTTCTTGGGTAACGTGGACTTAATCCTACAGAAATTATTAATTGCTCAAATAATATTTTGGGGAGTTAGCATTTAGGGAAGGCCTTGGTGTTAGTGCATATCCTGCAGGTGAAATGTATGAAATTTGGTTAGCATGGTAACGGCTCTAAAAATACCTAGGCTACAGTTTAACCACAGAGTTTCCTCCTTAACGTAAAAGAGCCGCTGTCGTGAGGTGTTCAAAAGTGCAACAAAAGCAATCTGTCTGACTTCGTGCAAGCCCCCTGTTAAGTCAAACCTGGCAAGGACAGCGTGCAGCCTCTTGCCATGAGAGCAGTAATTAAACTTTTGTGAGCCCTGTGAGCCTCTACTGCAAAGCATAAAAACGTGTAAGCATTCTTTCCCTGTTTCAACCTCTTCTGCCCCCACCCCCTGGCAACCGAGTAGGGTGTGGCAGGGGTTCAAACAGTCACTACAGCAGCAGCGTGACCACAGGGCCTCACCCAAGGAAAAACCTGGGTCCCAGAGACCCAAGGGGCAAGGAGGCTGCAGTGGTTTTCCCAGAACCCTCTGCACCAGGCTCACAAGAGGGTGAAGGGAAAGCAACATTGTTCACTTGAGGTTTTGCTCTGAGGCCCTTGCTTGGCAGAGACAAAGGGCAGTAAATGGTGTGACCTTTCCCTGGATGTCTTTGCAGTCACCCAGGCCAGGCTCTTCTGAACTCTGAATTGCCTTTACAGAGATTTCTTACAAAAGTCAGTCTGTCTAGGTTGCATGGTTCAGTAAATGAAAATAGTGACACCCACTTAAACTAGAATTTCAGATAAACAATGAATAATTTATTTAGTAAAAGAATGTCTGGTACAATATTTGGGATATACTGAAAAAAAAACTTAATTGTTCATCTGAAATTCAGATTTGGGTGTCATGCATTTTATCTGACAGCTCTAGTAAAATCCTTCCATTCCTCAAAGTCTTCTCACCTTCCAGCGCCCAAATAAAATGCTCAGTTGTACTTTTTGCATAAGGTTTTTTGTTTTGTTTTCTGCTCTTCCCCTGCCTTTTAAGCCTGGGTCAGTTTACAAAGCTGGAGGTGCGGAGATGAAGCAACCACTCCTGAGTTCATTCTCACCCCAATGCTAGGGGCTTTTGATGCATTTTAAAAACTGTTTTATGTGTATGTGTGCCTTGCTTGCACCGTGTGTCCTCAGGACCCAGAAGAGGGCATCAGATTCCCTGGAACAGGAGTTATAGGTGGTTGTGAGATGCCCTGTGGATGTTGGGAATAGAACCAAGGTCCTCTGAAACAGCAGCTGTTACCCTTACCTGCCGAGCCCTCTCTCCAGCCCAGTGAATGGTCTATTTACTCACCATATCGTTCTGTGGGATGGCCTACTTAGAGTCCACATTTTATAGATAAGAATCCGGGGCTCAGTAAGGGTAAAGGACCTGACCAAGGCCATATAGCAAACAAGCACCAAAGCCAAATGAGAATGATACTAACCTATGTTCCAGTTACTTGGGCCACTGCATCAGACATGTTCAAATGTGGTTTTAGTGGTTAATGCATATTAGGTTCTCTTTCCTAAGAAATGGCAATGGCACAGTGTTCATAAGTGAAAAGCACAACTTGCCACCTGAATTGGGACTGTTTTCCCTCAACTCATTCTAAACTATTGTATTTGTCTCTTTCCTGTAAGGGAACGTTCAACCTACTTCCAATCGTTCTTCCCTAGAGACAGACACTCTTAAGTACTCCATGCACAATGTATGTTGTGATATGATGTAGCACGGTACATGATAAATGTCACCGCGTGATCTAAGCAGTACTAAGGCTATAACAGTAGATGTCACTATGGTTGTAATCCCCCATAGACAGTTTTAAAAGCCAAAGCTCCTAGGTGTCAAAAACCAATTATTGAAAGCTACACATCCTGTACTTGGCAGCTAAGAAGACCAGACATAAGTCAGAGTTGACTGACTTTATCAATGCAGCCTTGGGAAAGGCTCTGAACTTCCATGTATCTACTAAATAGTTACAAATAGTAGGGCTTCGCTCCTATATAGACAAAGAACTTACCACATAGTAAGTGCTCAACAAATATAGGCTGAGAAACTGGTTTTGGAAGTGATCTTCTCCTGGGTGTTATAGTTTGGATATAAAATAGTTCCAAATGCCTTTATGATGGAAACTTAGTTTCCATGTGATGTGGTGTTGAGGAGCCATTGGATCACAAAGTGCCAACATCACCCGTGATCTAGTCCTAGTCTTAGGAAATTGTTACTGTGACCATACTCTGAAGCAGTGCTTCTCATTTCTCACAAGAGTCACACATCAGACATCCTGCAAATCAGATGTTTACATTGCAATTCATAACAGTAGCAAAAGTACAGTTATGAAGTATCAACAAAAATAATTTTATGGTTGGGGTCACCATAGTATGAAGAATAATAAAGAGCATAAAAGGTCACAGGGTTAGAAAGGTTGAGAAGCACTGCTCTGAAGGGTGTGTCTTGCTCTGGCTTCAGCTCCCTCTCTGCCTCTTGTATGCCATGTGAGACACTTTGCTCCACCATACTCACAGGGTAATGTTCTTTTGAACACACAAAGGCCCTACAGTAATAAGCCCAGTGACTTGGACTAAAACCCTTGAAATTATGATTCACAATAAGCCCTTCCTCCTATGTTTTCTCAGGAATTTTTGTCATCGTAATGAAAACAAACAGTTGACAATGATGGTCATCAGAGAACATTCTGGGTTAAAGATTAGTTACAATCTAAGAGGCAGAATCAAGTATATCATGTAGGCACTCTTGTGAAAAGAGAGAAAAAATAGAATGTTTTATTTGGGGGAGAAGGGGGCAACGTTTCAATTAATTGGGACTCAAAAATCAGTGTTTTCTATCATCAGAATCAATTGTACATGTCCATCTGTTAATGCTGGTTCAGAATGAGATTTTACATATTTCATCTCTGAAACGTCTTTTCGCACAGATAAGCACTGCCAAGTGCTAATGTGTGTCCATGAGCATATGATTTTAATTGAGCGCGTTCATTGCTTGGAAGGTACTTAAAGGATGCTGTTTGATTGCTCTCCTGCTTGGCCTTTGGCAGGCTGTTACATTTGTCACATCCACCTGAAGGGTTCATGGGAGGTCCTGTGTGGCAGTCCAATCAGTTTTGAAATATGGAAATTGCACTTGACTTGCATCAAGGTCCAAGAACGTGCTGCTGGGTCTACATATTTGCGTGGAAATCAAGGTCTCACTTTTTGTTTTAACTCTGTCAGCACAAGAGGTAGAAAAAACAGCTCAATATGACATGTCAAAAACAACACTAGTCCCATTGAAATGATTTTTCTGAAGTATAAATTACACTGAAATGCCACTTTTTGTCTTATAATTTCAGTTGAGTTCATTAAGAAACATTATCAAGTCTGTAAGAAAGTTCAGTTTCAAAACTATTTAATGTGCAGTTATAATAGTGGGTGGTAGTCTGTCTCATTCAAAACAAATTTAGTCTTGGCCCTGAGCTCAAAAAAAATCATAACTTATTACCATACTTGGCAATTGGATGGCTGTGGAAGAAAATCAAGACACTCAGATTCTGTTCTGAAAAAAAAAATGATCATGAATCTTATGCTGCTTGAAGCATCAAGGGTGAAAGGACCTCACTATCAACACGTTTCAATAAAATATGCTCACTCCAAATACATCCCACAGAACACCTGCTGGAACGAACAGCAGACGATCATAGGTTTAGAGAGCCAGACACTTTCACAAGCTATATGAAATGTTACAACTTACTTTTTTTCTGCTTCAAAACAAGTGGTTATTTTGAATTAATGTGCTCTTAGCTCTTCAGATAAAATTGTCACCTGTAGTTTTAAAATACAGCTTGTTCATAAATGCAAATACTTTAGTCATTTCAAATGCAAGACAGATTCTTCAACTAAATAATTACTGTGTCAGTTCAACCTTTCAACACATCTAGAGGCCAGGTAACCAGTTGCCTGATATGGTCCTTTTCAGTTGATGTTTCTCCCAGTATTCTTTGGTTTTCCAGCAACTATTTTGCCACAAAGGCTCTTTTCTCTGGATAATTTCTTCAACATCTAGAGTCAAACATGATTTAATTCATCCCTTATCAGTATACAGCTTCATTGCTTAAGAAATACATGAACTAATTCAGAAAATTATCTTAGATACAGGATCATTTTCCCCTTTTTGTGAAGAAGAATCAACAAAAAATAGGTGGAGATTACCTTTTAAAAGTTTTGAACTTTTGCTTGCCTGTGTATTGGGAATAATGTGATGGATGTCTTTAAACTAGTACTAATGATACTTTGAACAGAGGGTTTTACGTCTCAAATAATAGGCCATTCACACTCATCTGTACGTTATCACTAAGTCCATGTGTCATCTCTGAATATGTTTGTTGTAAAGTGATAACTTCATTAAAAGGTTAGTTACAGAATACCATGAAACATCTATCACTCAGCAAGTAACAGGTTGGATATATTTGCAATATATGTAACAAAATGATTGAGTTGAAGACCATATTCGAAACAAAATAGTAAGTCAAATGAGCAAAGCTCATTAATGAGCAGTATGCAGAAGAAATTCAAATTGTCAGTAAACATGTAAAAGATGGTCTCCCTGGTTACTGCAGTGTGGCATACCATTCCACATTAGTACCAAAACAGTTATTGTACTAGGTCACAAATTAACTCGGTGGCTTAGGAAATTAGACAGGTTACACGATGGACAACTTGTTTCTACAGTGTCTAACGTCTCAACTGGAAAGACTCAAAAGCCAGATGACAGCAGAAGATGTTCTGAAGTCATCCTGAAGCATCTTCACTCACATGGTTGTGGTTTGATGTTGATGGAGGCTGGAGCTGATGGCCAAAGACCCAAGTGAGCTTCTTCAAATGGCTTAAGAGTCTTCAGAACAGCACGTCCCAGTCCCGAAATCAAATCCCTCAAGAAAACCAGGCCTCAGCTGTGTCATCTTTTATGACCTAGCTTAAAATCCCATATTGTCACCTTTGCCTTAATCACAAGCATTTTTAGATCCCAAGCAAAGATATATATGGTCTGCGCCTCTTGACCGTGGGTGGTTAAAGTCACACTTGAGAAAAGCAGATAGGATGGAAATGTCGAAACCACTGGGAAAAATTTATCTACAACACTGCTTAGCAAGTAAATTCAAGTTAAATAACTATAAATCCTTTATCATGGAAAAATAATAATTCTTTTCAATTTCATTCATTCGTCAGTAGAGAGGAGGAAGAAAGAACTTGAAAATAACAGAAACAGAATGAAAAATAGCGTTATTTTTAACCTTGATAAAAAAAAAAAAACTTGATCTGCAAAGAGCTTTCTGCACAAAATGTTGTTAAACGTGAGTGTTTTAATTGCAAATAATCGTGGAGTAGTAGCAACCAGCACTCTCACGTGTTTCCACAAATCTAGACAAAAACATCCAATTTGCAACTTCAAAAGAAGGTGAGAAGCCTGGAAAAACAAGCGAGCCTCACAGCGAACACTGCGAGACACGAGGTGGAGCACAGAGATTCTAAGCATGGGATTGCAAGGGACATGGTAGACAGTGACCGTGCCACACTGAACAGAAGTAGATTTGAGGAGAGAGAATCCACCCCACCCACCCTACCTTCCCTCCCTCCCACTCCTGGCCTTTAACAAAAATGAAAACTCTCCAGAAACAAAGACTGCAAAAATAAAATCTTTGGACAATGGAGCAACAAGCTACATGAGGCAGACACTAAGAAATGACTCAAGGCCACCATCCTGTGACACTGCCTATTACACTGGGAAAGTGAGGAGCAAATCCCAAGGGGAACCCTGCAACTAAAACTGTTCTGCTGTAAGATAGATAGATAGATAGATAGATAGATAGATAGATAGATAGATAGATAAACAAAAATATTGTCACAACTATGTTTCCAAACTCACGTTAAGGCCCAGGACACGGGTTAATCTGATCTCTATAAAGATGAAAATATCCAGTTCTAAAGGTAAACATAAGTCAGGGAAGGTCTACAGCAGAGCCTTGGATGTTGAAATCCTCACAGGGAAAGGAGGGACCATCCAGCACCCTTGGGAAACTGGAGCTGGCCCGGTAACAAGTATCCTGAAGTGACAGACCATGCCGAGGGCTGGAAAACCCTTAAGGGAGTGCTGACCATTGCTGAGACCAGAGCAGAAACTCAACCCCACAGGCAACCATCTGCATGGAACACTTCATACCAACAGTCCAATAAAACAGATTTGAATTGGAGACAGATGTGGGCAGTTCTCATGTTAGCAGAGGTAACTCAGGGAGAGAACTCAAGTAGAGAAGGGACATTCTCTAATGCTATAAGCAAGGGTAAGATTTTAACTGAGGGTATAATTATTGTTGTTTCACTTATATTTTTAAATCTTTACACTTGCATAAGTACTGGTTTTATATTAGTTCCTCTGTTGCTCAGTTAGGCTATATAATTATTGTCTCTGTTTCTGCACACATTTTATTGTGTGCCAAACAATTTCTCTTACCCAGAGCCCACTTTATTTTTTCTCTATTTCATCCCATTCTCTGTGAACTTTGTAATTAAAATTTGTTATGCTTTTAGTGATCTTTAAGCTCCATTTCCTCTAACAATATCCCAATTAGCCCTTCTACTCACTAGTTACTTATTTTAAAAATTCTCTGTTGCTCTTATGCTAATGTGTGGTGAGATATTAGTTATGGTTTATTAAAGCTTGCCAGAGGATCCAGAAAGCAAAGTCAGCCACAGGTCATAGAAACTATGAACATACCTTTAATCCCAGCAGCCAGAATCTAGGAGGTGCTGGTACACACCTTTAATCCTAGGACTTAGCATTAAGAGATAGATGGATCTCTGTGAGTTCAAGGCCACCCAGGTCTACACAAGGGTGAATCAGTCTAAGAGAATTATAGCTTACACCTTTAATTCCAACATTAGGGAAGTATATAAGATAAAAGCAGGGTCTCAGAGAGTCATTCATTCTCTAGCCATGCTCAGGAGAGGTTGCAGTCTGAAACTTGGTGAACAGTTAGTTCATTCATGGATCAGCCCTTTCAGCCTAAGCTAGAAGTGAGAGGTAGTAGTTGGCTGCTTTGCTTTTATGATATTTAATTTGAAGCCTGAACCCCAATATCAGTTTCTGGGCCTCTTATTTTTCATGTTACACTAATTCCTAGTCTTAACATATTTTGTCATCTCTACCCTTAATAACAATATCCTAGCATCCTTCATTCTGTTTTTGTTTTGTTTCTATTTTTTCGCTATTCTGCAAAACTTGTGGGAGCTGAGGGGCAATTGTTCCTATTTCTATATTTTCCTAGTAAACCTATTCAGCAATTGATAAGTGTTTCCACAGTTGACATTCTATTGTTAAGAGTGGTGTTGCAGATCATGGCCTGTGTCCTGATAACATGGACTGAAGTTTTAGGTAGGGACTAAACTACACCTTGGTTCACAGGGTATGTAGGAATGACTTCAACCCTACTACAAGCTAGTCTCGCTTCACCATAACAAAATCTTCAACTGAAAGAACATGGGTGTTTTAAAAAAGGAAAAGTATGACCTAATCGCAAATGTGTAAGTGCCAGTGTATAAACACAAGAAACATGAAAAAAAAATCAATAAAGCTTCTCTGAGAATCATCCATTCTACATTATTGGGTTCCATGGGAAAGAATTGGTTAAATACCAAATAATTCAAAAGAATGGTTAAAAAAATGTTCAGTGCACTGAAATAAGATTCCAGCTCCTGGACTGATTCTAAGAGAATATCAATAAATTGCTGAATGAAATAAGGAAGCCAATAAAAGATATGAAAAGGGAATTCAATGGAATAAAACTAAAGAACAATGAAATCAAAATCATGGAAATGAAATATTCAAACAAATGAACAAATAAATGCACTGCCAAGCCATCCTAATAGAAAAGATCAAGTGAAAAACAGTACCATAGGACTAGGACAAGGTAGTTAGAGCATTATGACAATAATCAAGAAAATTAATACAATAAAGATGTACAACACTGTAAATTAGATTTATAGGTTATGGGCATGGGAGAAATACAAGCTAAGAAAATAGAAAGTATACTGTATATATAATAAATGCATAGTACAACCCCCACCCCCAATCTAAGAGCAAAGATAGCCATACATATACAGGTCTCACTTAGAATGTAAAAAATAAGACTATAATTATAGTTAAATGATAAAGGCTATAGAACCAAAAAAAGAAAATTGAGAGCTGCAGGAGAGACTCTCCAAGTGATTAAGAAAAGCAAACCTATCAGAATAATAACACATTTCTAAATTGTGACTCTAAGTGGCAAGAGTGCATGCAACAATGTTTCAGGCTTATAAGGACAGTAACTACCAAGCCAAATTACTCTCTCAACCAAGGCTATGCTCTACAATTGAAAGAGAAAGAAAACTTCCCATTAAAAGCTTAAACTAAAGCAATTCACAGTTGCTAAGACACCATTGTAGAGTATCCCACATTGATGAGAAAAGACAATCCATAAGATATCAGGGAAAAAAAAAAACTACAATAAAGTTGTGGCTGGAAAAAAAAAAAGAACTAGAAAAAAAAAAACAAGACACTCAAGATTATTAGAATTAATACATAACCTTCATTAATAATTCTGAATAGTAATGGTTTCAATTCCCCAACCAAATACACATACTAACAAATGTGAATGAAACATAGGGCATATCCATTTGTTACCTACAGGAAGTACAACTCAGTGGCAAAGGAAAGCACAAAGCTAATGGAGAAAGGACAGAAAAAAGAAAAAGGCATGCCAAGCAAACAGATGTAAATAAAAATACAACTATCCTAATAGCTGACAAATTAGACTTTAAGCTAGCCATCAAGAAGCTATGACAATCCTAACACATATACACTGAACATCAGTTCACACAAAACAGTTCCATAAAACAAGTACTTCTGAATGGAAAGGCGCAGATTAACATCAACACAATAATAGTGAGTAACTTCACCACCTCATGCTAGCCAAAAGAAATGTCATCTAGACAAAATAATAATAATAATAATAATAATAGAGAGAAACATCAGAGTTAAATGATACCATAAATCAAACATATTTTAGCAAACATCTAGAGAATATTTTACACAAGGACTATAGAACATGTATTTTCTTCATCAGCCTATAGAACATTTCTAAAATAGAGCATATTGTAGATGACAAAACAAGTCAACAAATACAACAAAAGCTAAGATAATTTCCTATGCTCTATACTTTACCTGATCACAATAGACTAAAACTAGGATTCAGTACGAAGAGAAACTACAGAAAATAATTAAAATTATATTGAATTAACAACAACACACAATTGAACAATGAATATATCATCAAAAAACTCAAGAGGGACATTTAAAATTTCTAGAATGAAATGTGACTGACAATGTACTATAACAGAACCTGGGAGATAACCTGAAAGAAATTCTGAGGAGGAAATTTACAGTTCCAAAAGCCTACAGTGGTGATACTGTGAATAGGTCTTGTGAAACAAGGACAAATCAAACACAGACTCAGGCGATGGAAGGGAATAATGAAGATCAGACCTAAATCCATGAACAGAAACAAAACACAAATAAAAGATAAACAAAGAGTGGGTCTTTGAAAAGATAAACAACATTAAAAAGAAAAACCCCTTAGAAAGTTCAAAGAAAGTAAAAAACTCCCAAATTGGTAAGGTCAGAGATAAAAAGGGAAACATTGCAAAAGATACTGTGAAATTCAGACAATCATTATGGCTTATTTGAAAACCTACATTCCAACAAATTTGTAAATCTAGAAGAAATGGATACAGTTTTAGATATGTGTCATCTACTAAAACCAAACCAAGAAAATATAAACAAATATACCTATAACCAGCAATGAAATTTGAACATTAATACAAATAGAAAAAAAAATAGTAAATTTTAGCTGAGATGGGTTCACTGCAAAGAACTGTTAGATCAAAAAAACAAACAAAACAGAAAACAAAAACATAACACCAATGCTTTTCAAACTATTTTATAAACTAGAATAGGAGGTGAGATTACCAAACACATTTTAACCAGTATTATCCTGGTAGCAAAACTGTAAAAAAAAAAAAAAATTTAAAAAGGCAATTGTAGGCCAATCTTGTTATTGAAAATGCCTGCAGTAGCAGACAGGCAAACCAACTCTAACGTTAAATTAATAGATCATGATCAAATTGGCTTAGCCCAGGATTGCAAGGATAATTCAATGCATCCAACCCAATGAATGTAGTATATCTCATAGAATGCATCAAGGGTTATTCCTAGAATGAGTCAAGGTTATATATGAACCTACCCATAAATGCACAAAAAGACTTAATATAATAAAGGCTATGTACAACAAGCCTACAGCCAGTAAGGAAAAACTCAAGGCATCTCCTCTGAAATCAGGAATGAAACAAGTCTGCCCATTTTCTCCTTCTTCTTCAGTGTAGTGCTTGAAAACGTACTTAAAGCAAAAATGGTAAAAAAAAAAAAAAAAAAAAAATGAAATTCAAAGGATGCAAGAGGGGAAAACAAAGTCAAACCATCCTATGTGCAGATAGCATGATCCAATATATGTGAGAGACCCTGCAGGCGCTACCAGAAAAGTCTCAGAACTGATAAACTTCCACAAAGGTGCAGGATACAAATGCATCATACTAAAAGCAGTAGCCTCCCTGTATACCAATAGCAAACATGCTGGGAATGATACCAAAACAATCCCATTTGTAATAGCTTCAAACAATAAATAAATGCAATTTTCTTGAAGTAAACCTAATCAAAAAGTAAAGGACTGTATAAGTAGCATTTATAACTTTTAAGAAAAAATTTGAAGACATTGGAAGGTCCAAAAACCTCTCTTGCTTCTTGCTCATGGGTCAGGAGAATTTATACTGCACAAGTGGTTTTATTCCTGAAAGCATCTACAGATGGAATCCATATGATTCCCCATTACTATTTCAAGGACCACTTACACAGAAATAGAGGAAAAACCATAAAATTCACATGGAAGCATCAAAACCTCAAATAGCAGAAGCAATCCTGAGTAAAAACCACTGGTGAAAGTCTCACCATGCCTAATTTTTTTTCATTCTTTTTTTTTTCCTTATTTTATGTATTGACTCCAGATCCCTCTCCCTTCCTCTCTTCCTCTCTCCCTCCCTCCCATGCCCTGGACCACCCTCCCATCCCATTCCCCCACACACTCCACAGGAGGGTGATGTCTTCCAGGAGGGATCAACAAAATCTGTGCAGTCACTTCGAGTAGGGACTAGGCCCTCCCTCCTGCCTCTAGGTTAAGGGAGTATCACTCCATGAGGAATGTGTTCCCAAAGTCCTTTTGTGCACCAGAAATACATCCTGGTTCCTCTGTCAGAGGTCCCTTAGACTGCCCAGACCTTCTAACTGAGACCTAAACATATACTTTATACCAAAAACAACTTCAAAGAGCATGGTGTTGGCAGTGAACAGAAATGTAAATCACTGGTGTAGAACCAAGTACTCCGAAGGAAACTCACACAACTGAAGCCACCCGATTTGTGATACAGATGTCAAAGGTATACATTAGAAAGAAGATGGGCTCCTCAAATAATCCTAGGAGAACTGGATACCCGCATCTAAATCAATTGAATCAGATCTATATCTCTGGCTGCATAAAAATAATTTCAAATAAATCAAAGTTCTTACTAGCAAACCTGAAACCATGAAACAGGAAAAAAAATTAAAAAACATGGAAAACACAGAAGATGTAGGTATGGGCAAGGACTTCTTGAATAGATTTCTAACAGCTTACAAATGAAACAAAGCAATGACTGAAACTGTACAGCAAGGGAAATGATTAATTGAATGAAAAGACGTTACACAGAATGGGAGAAAATGCTTTCTGTTTGTCTGACAGGATTAATAACTGCAATATATAAAGAACTGAAAAAGTAAATGTCAGAAAAATCAATCTAATTAGTAAAGGAACTAAAAGAACAGACAGTTCTAAAAAGAAGAAACACAAATTAACAACATACCACCAGAGAAATTAAAAATTAAAATACCATTGTCTGTCCATTCAACCCAGTCACGGTGACCATCATTAAGAAAGAAATAACAATAAATGCTGGAAAGGATGTGTTAATTGGAGTGGGATCGCATAATACACTACTAATGGGAATGTCAGTTAGTTCAATTACTCTAAAACTCAGCATAGAAATTTTCCAGTAAACAAAAAAGAAAGTAGAACTGCTATATGGCTTGTCTACACCACTCCTGGGTATACACTCAAAGGACTCCAAATCAACATAACAGAAACTTGTACATCTGTGTTTATTGTAGCACTATTTACAGTTGCAAAGTTATAACATCAGTCTGTCTGTCAAAATTAATGGACAAATAAATTTTGGAAATATGTATGCCATGGAGTTTTATTCAGACATAAAGAAAAAGGAAATTATATTGTCTGTAATAAACTGAGGGCAACTAGAAATCATCATATTAAGTAAAATAAGACTCAGGAAAAAATAGCCCATGTTTTCTCTCTCACACACACATACATACATATATTATGCATACACATGATATGCACATTAAAGTGAGATTATCTGGGAGAATGAAAGGAAATAGTAGGAAAGGGAACAAGAAGGAGGGAGGAATAGGAAACATGGCAAAAAGGAAACATGGTATACATTCATGAAAGTATCTCTATGAAACTCATTACCATCTACCATGAATATGGGACAATAAAACTTACCACAAAAATGCAAATTTTCTGATTTTAATGTAATGCTTAAGATTATACAATCAAATACAAGAACATTAAATTTATTAGGATATGAAACAATTATTTATCTTCCTTATTGTGCCTTAATAGCAGTTCAGTGTCTTATTCAAATAACAGAAATAAGTCTCCTGTCCTTCTTGATTCAACTTACTCTTCAACATGAAGGAGTATATGTACTAAGCATACCGTAGCACTTTTTCTGTACTTAGGTCATATTCTACTGGGAGTTGGATGAGAAAGATGGAAGAGAATGGACAAAAAGATTGTGTAGGTGTTGGGTGAGGAAGAGTGGGAACCTTTTTTGACCTTAAAAAAAAGAGATGAAAGAGATGTTTTGCTTGAGAATTTTCCAGTATACAAGATTTCTTTCCATGAATAATTTTAATGATGGATTGATATTGAAAATTGTTTATATGAGAAGTGCATTTCTTGTGACAGTATTCTTTTTCTTTTCTTTTCACAAAAGAAAGTGACTTTATTTTGTTACGTCTCATATCTTATACTATCGTAAATATGAGTAAGTGATTTTTATGCTTACTTACTGTCCTAATGATATTTATGTAATGCCAACTATATAGTTAATTACATGGCATATAGCAGAAGGTATGCACATGTTTCACACAGTTGGATTACTGTATGTACTTTTGTTTGAGTTTCATTGTCTCACTCTGAGCTTGGTATCTAATGCTATTAAAATAAAGCCTCCAATCAAACCACTAGCATGAAACAAAGTGCATGTTTTTCCATCCGTGCCAGAGTAAAAGGCAGTAGATCTGATCTTCCTGCCATATCATTTTGACACTCATAAAGAATTATTAACTTGAAATTGCTGATGAAATATAAGTCCTTGGTTTACAACTTGTACCCTAAATCTATGACAGACACACTGTCCATCTGTGTTGCGCCATTCAATTTTTCAGTATGCATTACTTCAAATAGAAGAAAGTTCATGTTTTTATGGGATGCCTGCTCAAATCTTCTTTCGTACATGAATCTTTATGCAAAAGGGAAGCATGCACAGTGAAATTGTCACTGAGTAAAAAAACAGAGTATAAATCAGTTTTCACTCCAGGCATCTCTGAGCTCATGAACTCAGAATAGGAAACCATTACTTATTTTGCACATTCTGTTTAAATAGCAATCCAATTTCACATTTAAATAAACAAAAACAGACATCCTCCCTTCCTAATTTAACTCACTGTACAACATAAATGCATGTATTCTATTGAACATAGAAACTGCTAACTTGTCTTTTGCGGTGAGTTAAGTGAATAAACTTACTCAGCACAGTTGATTATTTCAAATTGTGAATTTGCACTTATATAGAAAAAATTACCTAATCTTTCTTAGGCTTACATACAACAAAGGTTATTTATCATTAAATAAGTAAAAATAATCCTAATTCTTACAAATAAAATAGAGAACAATACAACAGGGTAGCAGCAAACGTTTATTTATATCAGAAGCTGTTTACTAGGCAATACCAAACAAAGAGATCAATATAGAATCCTAAAGAGGATTTCAGGGAACTCTTACAAGTTGTTGGTTCTTTTGAACTTGTGATCTCATGGCTTCTTAAGATTTATTTATTTTATGTTTATGTCTATGTGTATGTGTACTACATGCATGCATCGTGCACAGAGGCCAGAAGAGAGCATCAGATCCTGGAGCTGTAGTGTTGTGAGCTGCATGCATGCAGGGAACCCAACATCGGTCTTCTGCAAGAGCAGAAGAGCTCTTAACCACTGAGCCATGCATCTCTGGTCCCATGATTCTGCATCCCATTTCAAAACCTCATGGCTTTTCTTATGTTTTCATTGCCAAGTATTAAAAGCTATTTCCAAATTAGTTTGAATGTTTTCTGTTATTTTCAAGGCAGAGATCTGTTTTGTTGTGATGGAGATGTCCTGTATCTTATTCATAAATGGAATAAAAGAGAAAAGGAAAGGGGAAAATCTGTGTGCTAAGAAGGGACTTTCCTGTGACTGTGAGAAAAGAAATGGAGGAAGGTAAAGGGAGGAAAGGAGAGAGAACATATTAAGAGTACTTTGGTTTTTTGTTTGCTTTGGTTTTGTTTTTAGGTTCTAGAAACTCTAAGAAAGAAATCTGAAGGGACCTATTAACTGAGAAGACTTTGAGAGAAGCAAGCATGAGATGACTTGGGTTTGGTAGAGGACGGGGGCAGACAAGAGTGTTGCATCAGATGACAAGCATCCAGAACAGCTTGCTTGCTGTCTAAGTTAGGGTGTGAGTACCAGGACTTGGGACAGGCAATCTGTATGGACACAGGCAACTGAGTGGATGTGGCTGTGTCAGAAAAGATTCGACACCTTAAGGCTATGATATTGCACATCTTTCTGAGAGAAAACAGGACAAAGTCCTCATTTTCTTCTTTCTCAGTTCTCAACACTGAACCTCCATCAGTGGTCCTCCTTGTGGCTGCCTTGTTCAGTTCTTTTCCCCTGGTGACCATTGCAATTTTCACTCACCCTTGTGTTATTTAAGGGATGTAAATACAAATTACTAATCTTCACAATATAACATCCCTTTTAACTGGGTACACCACTGTTTAGCAGGAAGTTTGGAGTTCAGTGAGATGATATATATATATATATATATATATATATATATATATATATCATCTCATTATGTGAGATATATATCACATTATATTGTTACCACATTGTATTGTTACATGCTTAGTTATACATAGTGTTTTAATTAAACTCAGAAGTGTATGTGCAGTTAACCCATGTGATTAGCATTGAACATTTGCAGTGATAGAAAGTTAAGATGAGAAATTAAGGAAAATAACCAAAACCTTCCAGTGAATATTTACAGTTGAATATCACGGATAAAATGGAAACAAAAAAAATAGCAAAAAAAAATAGTGTCTTTAATATGTATTAATAATCTTATTTTAAAACATTAAAAAGAAAAAGTTGACCTGAAAATAAAAAAAAATTGTATTTCCCATCAGATTGAAAATGTTGCTAGTTATGAAAGCATAATTTTTTAAACAAAGGATCATGCCACTTATCATTTTTGTTCCATACTTCAGTTTATTTTCTTTGGCTTTAGCTGAGCATTGTGGGTAGTTGTTATTTTATAAACAGAAAAGCAGCTTGCCGGTCTGCAAAATAGAAAATGAACATATTTTTTGAGTAGCTCATTCCACCAGATTCTGACATTTTGCCACAACACCATAAACTTCAAACATTTTTTTATGATTTCCAAAGCCATGAAAGTTTTGAATTAGAATATTAATTCTCTTAACTCTGAGAACAGTGTGTGTGTGTGTGTGTGTGTGTGTGTGAAAATAAGAAGTGACTTGTAATAAAATTTCTATTATTATGAATTTTAGAACAACTATATTGCTCATGAATGGCAAGTCCTGAAGTAACTAAGTGGCTAGGCTAGAAAGAATGCTGTAAAATATGCATGATGTTCTGTGACATTTTTTATAATAGCATACACAGTGCTGTATTTTCATATCTTATCCCATGTGAAGCTCAGCAATTTTCCTGCAGAAGGAATGGTACCATAATGCTCTAAAAAGTTTAGAATGCACAAAAATAAGGACAGCATTTCCAGTCACTTCACTGTGGTTTGCTGACTTACAATATCTGTTCTAAAAGGAGAACCAGAAAGCCAACTACATTTAGATTCTGAAACCCCCAAATGAAAACTCCTAAGGATGAAATTGTCAGTAACCAGGGCGAAGCGGTTTTACATCTTTCTCCAAAATCTATCCTCCGCTCTTGTAAATGTTTAGTTGACATGCATTTAATAGTGATCAGCACAGTGCTAGCTGCATAGTGGGCTGACATTAAACATTGCTTAACTAACTAACCCTTCATTATATTTAAAAAAAATAAAAATAAGCAGTTTCTACAGCTGAAAGTGAATTTTTTTTCATAATGCTGTGGTTAGAACTTGTTGCTATAGAAACAATCTAATGTCATTTTAGCTTCAAGGAACCTTCAGAGAGAGGGGAATGGGAAATGAGTCCATAATACAGTGATTGTAAGAAAGTCACAAGGTTTTACAAAGACCCAGCTACGGCCACATCTGCACAGCTAAATACTTGTTCACTTTGGTAACTGGGGGCGGGGGGCAGGAGGAGAGAGGCAAAGAGGTAATAGAAGCAGGAACCAGAAAAGTAAATGTCTCTTTATCTTCAGATTGATCTTTATAATTCATTACAGAGGTAGCGAGTCAGAAAGAATACAAAAAAAAAAAAAAATCAAAACCAAAAACTACCTCTTCCTGACATCTGAGGAGAAAACAGAGCATTCAATTCACTGCCCATGCTGTCAGCAGGCTCAGCTTGGGTCTTGCCAGTGCCTTTAGAATAGACTCTGTCCAGTGTGGATGGACTTGCCTGTTCAGCTGCAAAAGCTGAGAACTTGTTCCTAAAACTCGACCTCAGCTACAGGCATCTCCACTGGGGAAAAACTAAGATGAGTTCAGATTAATTAAATGGTATTCTATTTATAATCTAGAGGCACTTCTATGTTCTCTTCCTCACATTTAAATAGGATATAAAGTACTGACTATTGGGACCACACATCTAGGAAGCATGTAGAATCAACATTAAGAAATATAGCCAAACATTTACACAATGGAATACTACTCTGCAGGGGGGGGGGGGAGGAAACCAAGGGAATCTTGAAATTCGCAGGCAAATGGATGGAACTTGAAGGAACCATCCTGAATGAGGTAACCCAGTCACAAAAAGAGGAACATGGTATGTACTCAATTATATATGGATTTTAGACATAGAGCAAAGGATCACCAGCCTTAATTCACACGGCCAGAGAAACTAGGATACAAGGAGGATTCAAAGAGATTCACATAATGTCCCTCACAGAAGGGGAAAGGGACAAGATCTCCCAAGCATATGGGGAGTGGGGAGGGGGAACAGTGAGTGGAGAGGGAGTTAGGAGAAAGAGGAGGGGAGGAGTGGAAAGCATGTGGGAGTAGGAAGATTGAGTCAGGGGAGGAATAGACTAGAGAAGAGAGAGAGAGAGAGAGAGAGAGAGAGAGAGAGAGAGAGAGAGAGAGAGAGAATAAAAGAGGGAGTCATTATAGGCTTGAAGAGAAAAACTGAACCTAGAGAAATGCCCAGAGACCTACAAGACTGACTCCAACTAACAATTTGAGCAACAGTGGAAAGGCTACCTTAAATGCCCTTCCCTGATAATGAGATCAACAACTAACTTATCCACAATCATAGAGCCCTCATCTAGTAGCTGATGGAAACAGAAGCAAACACCCACAACTAAGCACTGGAATCCAGATGCAGAGAGGGAGGACAAGACCAGGCTTCAGAAACAGAGACAGCTTACCTGAACAAGGAGGAGCTAATGGGCCCCCAGACTGATAACTGGAAATCCAGCATGGGACTGACTCAGACCCCCTGAATATGGGTCTCAGCTAGAAGACCTGAGCAGTTTAAGAGACCTCAAACAGTGGAACCAGGATATATTCCTGGTGCACAAAAAGACTTTGGGGGCACAATCCCCATGGAGGGATATTCTCTTAACCTAGAGACAGGAGAGAAGTCCTAGTCCCTACTCCAAATGACTTAACAGATTTAGATGACCCCTCCTGGAGAGCATCACCCTACATGTGGAGTGGGGGTGGGTGGGAGGGAAGGGTGATCAGGGAACATGAGAGGGTGGAAGAGAGGGAAAAAGGGAGAGAGGGAGGAAGGGAGGGGAAACTGGGATCGATATATAAAATAAAAGTAAAAATAAAAAAAAGAAATGTAGCCAAGTTTGGTGCTACACACCTAAACTTCTGTACTTTAGGAAGCCAAGGCAGGAGGATCACTAATTTGAAGCTACCCTAGGTGGTAGAAAAATTATCCAAAATACATTTTTATTCAGTTCCAAAGACAAATACCTAAATATTCAGCCTTCTAAAGCAGATTTCTTTCTTAAAATCCACAATTTACATTAGTTTTTCAAAAATATTACCCACCCCCACCAAACCTTTGGCATGCTTGATGATCAAATGAGTGTCACTCATTCTGTCTTTATCTTCTGCTCTGAGATGCAAAGTGTCCTTTACTAGTCAGAAGATATTGTTAATGTGATACGTGTATGTATGTATGTGTGTGTGTGTGTGTGTACATAATTACACACAAACATAAAAACTATATTCAGAGACACCCCAAAAGCCTATTAAAAATCCATTGTGTTTTTGCAATGCTCTTTTTACACACTAGGTATCATGTTAAGTACTTTCTATTATCTAATTTCATTTTTTTAAACAGCCCTTTAGGGCGGGTGCTATTATTATTCTCATTTTACAAGAAAACAGATGCTTGGAGAGATTAAGTAATTCGACTAAGGTCATACAGATGTCAGAACCAAAACTCAAACCCAGATTTTTCTGGCTCCAGAGATGCCTCTCAGGATAAAAGAAATATTTCCCCAGGGAACTCCTACATAGCTATAACTGCTGAAGTCTGTCATCAATAAACTCTAGATTTATTGCTTGCCAAAAGTACTTCTGAAACTGTGCTTCCAGCTTAATAATGGCTCTGCCTATGGAGTCCAAGTGCACACTCAATTTATCCCAGGCGAAGTGAAGGGGACTGCTTCTGGGGTGGTTTTACACAGAAGGAATGACTCCTGAGTGGTAGATTGTCAAGCCCTGTGCTGGCTTCCTGTGGGAACTATTTATGGAAACTTAGCCTTTTGGTTCTTTTCGAGCCCTACATCCATTTTAAGTACAGAAAGGCCAGCTATCCTGAGCAAGATACGATTATCTTTTGTGTATCCACATGGCTGAATAGCCTGATCTTAGGAGCTGAGCCAGTACAGTGCATAAAATTTCTTGATGTTCTTGAATTCGGAATAAAAGTATAAACAGTAAGTAACTCAAGAGCAGTTTCCCTCGATCAGTTGCAATACAAATGGTCCTCCTGACTTCTAGTGTCTGTGAGCTACAGTCCCTTCCATATGGTGGCAAATCAGAAAAATTTAGCAGTGCCCTGTAATTAGCTTCAAGCAACGAACTGTGGTAGAAAACTGAGGCTCTGAGCAAATGTTGGCATGAACATTGTTACCATTAACTACAGCATTGGGAATGGACACACAGTAATAATGAGGATAGGGGCTTTCTTATCAACATGCATTCATTATCATACCCAAAATGTCAATGCCAGGTGAAGATGACTATAGTGAAAGTGGAACCAATTCCATACAAAATCGTGCAAACTTCATAAACTACAAAATACTTTCACTCAGCCTACTACAGGGCCCATGATTTGACCTTAAGATGTTAATTTCTACCATTCACAAGAGTATACTGTTTTCTGACTTTGCTTGGGTACTTTCCAAGGGAAAACTAGAAAAACATATACTTAATACAATTTTATTTAAGGTCCCAGTAAGAAGGACATTCTCTTTTAATACATCTTATTACAGTGATTTTCTGCAAGGCCAGTTACTATTAAAGCAACCAGTAAAGGAAGTTATAGCATCCAGGGACTAATAATGGTAGGGCACCATTACCACCAGTAGGCTTAAATGAGTGCGAAAAAGATAGGTGACCAGTGTCCCAAGAGAATTGGAAAGAGGAGAGAAAAGCCAACTGAAAGGGATTTAGCTGTGGAAGGGTCAGCAATGCCAGTACTGACAAAGCACACCAAATAGGAAGAATAACAATTTATTCATAGTCAATGTCTCATTTTACACTGCCATGCCCTCCTATGTTTCTAACTGGCCAAAGGTTTCCAGAAACCAGAGCTGGAGGGAATTCAGGTTCTAGAGGGTCAGTGGCCCTGGCTACAGATCAACACTGACAGTGAATTTGACTGTGACACATTTCTGATTTCTAACTATTTAAATAGAAGGAGTAAAGGAGAAACACTTTGATATCTGCACAAATATTGTAACATTGTATCCTACTAAGAAACAAATAAGACCTAAACAGAGTTATATAACATACAATGAGCAAAAATCTCTACATTACCTATTATTAAAACTCACATTAATAACATGAAAAATGCAATAGGTCACTTAGAAAAGTGATGTTAAAAGTTCCCAAAGCTGAAAGTACCTATTTGCTACTAGGTAAGGTATGTGAGAGATGTTCAGTCTTAATATATTAAAGCCAAAATAAAATGTCTATTTCCTTTCATATTAGAAAAAATTAAAAATAACCAAGGGCATAATAAAATGGTTGTTTCCTGTACCATTAATAGAAACTATAAATTGCCATAGCTTTCTAAAAATTAACATTTATTCCACTTCAAGTCTGAGGCATATAATTAGACACATAGATAAAGATCTATACATAAAAATGTTTATAATGGCTATGATAACAGAAGAAAGAAACAAGACCCAACATTAAGGAACAACATCCATTCTGCCATTCAAAGTTACATTCACATGGAGACCATCTGTCATATAGCAAACAAAAGCTTATAGTCTGCAAACACTGTGTGTCTAACATGTTCCCCTTTGAGAGAAGCCAGGAAGACAAAAGGAAAAAATTTATCAAACCATTAATTGCTGTTTCTCTGGGTACTAACAACATAGTGAATTTTTTCTCATTTTCTATTCTTATGAACTTACCAAATCTAACACGAGGATGTCTTTATTAACAGTTGTAAATGCCATATAAGAATGAGTCATAGAACTAGTCATGCAAAGCGTGTGAAATGTAGTTCTTGACTCAGGTTACTTATAATCTAGTTCTTAATTTTATGTTGTAATTTTCAATAATACCTATTCATTTCATTGGGGCATAGAAAATGCAGTAGCATTCTCTGTATTCTTCAACTGATCTCTTATCATTGCACCAACTTCCCAAGTCAGACTTAACATATCAGACTTATCAGCTAGACTTAACCCTATCAGACATATAGTAATATCCATTCTTTCAGGAAAAAAATATACAGAGAGAGTTTTTTTCAGGACCTTGAAATAGGATTCTAGGTAAAGATTTTTAAACAGATATGTAAAAATGTTATTAAAAATGATAAACTTTTTAAAAATCTTTACATAAAGTCATACTGTTGAAAGAGTACAGAGTAAGCCTCTGAGGAGAATGCTTTTGCATTCCTCTTCTAAGAGTCACATCCAAAATGTATAAAGAATTGATACGCAATATAAGAAAAAGACAGACAACCCCAGATGACGATGCTAGGCCTACTCCATTTCAGTTGGATGCTCATAATTGTTTCTTCAGTATGCACACACAAACATTTATATGGATGGACATACATGCATATATAATAAATCTTACATGTGTACATATAGATATTTTATCTAAAATGAAACTACTTCTGGCTTTCTCTAATGTTATATCAAATTCAGTTAGACTAATTTTATTTTTACATGTCTATTGTCTTCTCCTTTACCCGAAATTAGATTTATTTAAACAGAAACCAGGTCATGTGTCTTTAACTGGTAAATCAATAGTAGCTTCCAATGTCAATAAGAGTAGAATGCTCTAAGGATACATATCTTTAATAGCTGAAATACATCAGACATATTGTCCTCACCTGTAGATTGTCCCCTTAACCTGCTTCATTTTTCTGGCAGTTCTGCATTTTAGAATTTGTCTCTCTACCAATAACATGAAATCTAAATGGGAGTATCTACATTTTATACCTGCTTTAAACTTCTCACATTAATCTAAGAACCTGGAACAGGGCAGGCAGTGATGTTGGATGAATATTTTGTCACCAAAAAAGAAAACAGAAAGAAACGTATTACCAGCCTTCTTTTATAGAGTACAAAACTGTATGAATGAGTCACGGTAGGAAACTAAAAACATTAAATTCCTTAATGTCTTTTGTTCTTGGCCTTTCCTCCACTCCTTTCCTATCAACCCTGCCTGTGCACAAATGTGCAGAAAGACACACATGAAGAAGTCATACAATAGGGACAGATCCCTAAGTAATGGACTCTTCTCTTCACTCTAGCTGTTAACTTTTTGACTCTGATCATAATCATAAAATTTCTCTTAAAATCTATATGCATAAATATATAAAATAATAGATTATTTGAAGGTTATATAATATGCAAATGCACATTGCACAACTGTAGAAATTATATAATCCCATTGACTCACAATTAAATGAAAATGGCAGCTGGTGCCATTCAAGTAAAAGTTGAATATACAGAAATTACGCACTTTCCTTTGAGCCTTGCTTTGGGATCATTTGTCTTTTTGTTGTTGTTGTTGTTGTTTCTTTGAGATAGGACCCCACTATTTAGCCCTGACTGTCCTGGAACTCACTATGTAGTTTCAGATAGTCTCAAATTCACATGTACTATGTTTTATCCTCTTATATCTTTTTATACACCATGATACTTAATACATTATTATTTTACTTTCTAATACATATATACATATATGTGTATACATACATATTTGTGATCCTTTAAGGTTAGTTCCTTCAGCATAAGAAGATTTTTTTTTCAAATAAAATGAGACAGATTTTTAGGTCTGACCTGTATTTCAAACACCAAAAACTTGACATCCTAAAGATGACATTTTTGATAAGTGAGTCTGTTGAAAATTGGATTGTTTCAGTCAGAAGTCTTACCTCCTATGCCCCATCAGACATGGGTGTTTATGGTTAGTTGCTTTTTCTCTATAGATACCAATTACCTTTTCAAAAGGCTACCCAAGAGGATTTGCCACTGGACAGCTTGTTTAAAATTTAGCTACAAGTACAAATATGATGGAGGTGAGATCCAATTTGGCTGTCGACCTTCTTGACCCTTTAGTTTTAGTTTTAAAATGTTTCAGGCCTTTCTAGGTACTCAGCAGCTCAAAATTTTGTTTGGTTGATTGCTTTGTTTTCAGATTTTCTCAATTGAAAGATTGTTTGGTTGTGTTTTTAATTCCACAAATGGGGAACTTAGGAAAAAGCTCTTAATTTCTGGAATCTATGGCTCTCATCTCCTCTCTTTCAGAAAGCAAAATCATAACCTGATATCAAGCCATAGCTTGAAAAGTGAATTAAATTAATAAAAGGCCCCTCATTCTCTGAATATGATGTAGCCAGTGCCAGATGAACATTTGTTTATTAAGTAGGTAAAACTTTTAATAAGACAGAAAATGATGTCTGGAGGAAATGATAAGCTTTTTCTTTTAAGTATATCATTAATGTCTGAGAAGAAATCAGTGTCAGAGTTTATTCTGAAACTATGGTCAGCAAGAACAGGTTGAGTTTATAAAGATATGTCCTTGTCTAAAAATGAGAATTCTAGTTTCATTGTGGCCAGTCAGCATGATTAATCATCTCCAAATTGCAGCTTTCCGGAGATGTAAAATAAGAATATTTAAAAATATGTAGCATGAAGACTCTAGTGAAATTCAGCATCATAGCTCTAAAAATGTATGTCAACTATTGCTCTGAAACTATTTGTAGTTTTTACTAATGTGTGAGATTATTTCTGTGTTTAAATAATTTATTGAATACTCTCTCCACCTCTTTGCACTGCTGAAGCTACTTCTCCAAGTTGTAACCAGGGATCCTTGGAGTCTTCTCTTCTAGATCAGGCTATTTCTCAGTGCAGGAGATAGTTCCAAGTATTTGGTACCCTGTCTTCCCTAGTCCTTATTTGGCTCTCCTGAAGATGTGTATCAGGGAAGTGTCCTATCACACTGATGACTAGGGTATGGTCATCTGCCTAGGAAACTACTACAGTGCAATAATGGGGAGGTGACCAAACAGAAAATTAAACTGTGTAGATATATTGAAGGGGCCATAGGAAGTAAAGAATCAGCTTCCTCACACATAACATGGAAATAGTATTCAACCTTACAATATTACAGTTATAATTGTGTGAGATGTTGTGATAATAATTAGCAAAAACATTCAACTCAGAGTTAAGTGGCAAATATGTAAACTCTATAATGATGCCAGACAGTCCTTGGCCAGCAAATAGGATATGAAGTTAGAGCAGCAACTGAGCACCAGATTTTTGAGAGACTCGACTGGTAGTCTAATGAACTTGAACCTTCATCTTACTAAATGCAGTTGTGCCGGCGTTAGTACTAACACTCTGAAAGAAAAAAAAAACAGAACAAAGAAAAATTTGCATTACCTTACAGAATTCATGGTGAGTAAGAAGGGACTGCTGGAGAGATTTGGGGTTTTGTTTAAAGGAGCTTTGGATTTGATGACTAGAGGGAAAGATGATATTTTTTAGTTTATTTTGTTTTTTTCTTCCACAGTAATTACTGAATGCCAAAGGCAGCAACTGGCATCTGTGAGCTACTCCTCTCGCTATGCTCTGGGCCTCTTTTATGAAGCAGGCATGAAGATTGATGTCCCTTGGGCTGGCCAATACATCACCAGTAATCCCTGCATACGCTTCATCTCCATTGATAATAAGAAACGCAATATAGGTCAGTACTTCCCTTATTTTCCTTAAACACAGAAACTGTGGTGGGTGTAGGTTGAGAAAAAAAAAATGTTGTTTAATTGAGTGTTGCCATTCTGAACAGAGAAAGTGTTTAACTCCAAGCCACAGGGGATAAAACTTAATGTCACATTTGCTCAGTCATGAAATACACAGTGAAACTAGGAAGGTTTTTCAGAAGATATTTCACCATGTGGTTTGCTTTACTGAGTTCATAAAAATAGTGTCAGAAGGTTTAAGATTGCAAAATGGTCTGGGTTCTATTGCTTTAATTTGGATCTGTGTGTATGCAAATGTTTCTGTCATTGTTTCTTGGTGAGATTCCATTGGGTTATTTGGTTTGGTTTAGGCTTTTTTAATTTGGTAATTGCTAACCTTCCACTTCCCCAGCTAGATTAAGGATAAGTTTTATCATGCTACGAAAGCCATCACATCTATAATATTTTGATGTCTACATACATTTCATCTTCTTTAAATGAAGTAAAATTGGTTTACATGCAATATATCTAAAGTGCCCAGAAAATGTTTCATGAGAACCTTCCTAAGATACAGTAAACGCTACATTTTACCCTTTGGTTAAAAATAATTCTAAAACTTCAATTTTATTTGCACGATCATGTGTTGTAGAGGCATAGGCAGACATATCTCTGAGAGTTTCAGGCCTACCTGGTCTCCATAGCAAGTTCTGGGCCAGCCAGAGCTGCGAGTAAGACAGGGAAAACACACAGAGATAGATGGGAAGAAAGAAGGGAGGGAAGGGGGAGGGAGGGAGGGAAGAAGGAGGAAGGAAGGGAAGAAAGGAGGAAGGAAGGTAGGAAGATTGGATAAAAAAAAAAAAGGTAACTGATTTCAGAAAAGAAAAGTGTATGTATGTATATCCATAGGATTCTGGTAATGTCTAAGGTAATGCTTTTCCTAAATAAACTGTAATGATCTAACAGGACGAAACTCACAAAAGGAAGCATGGTTGAGTTTGTAACAGCACTTCACTGTGCAGCAATGCTTTTGTCGGCCCATTAGTTGGAAGTCTTGCCTGATAAAATCACCAACTAGTGTCTCTTGGCTTGCCAAAAGTTTATGATAGGCCTCAGCTGGAGTGTGCTTTCTATGTGAGAGCACACAATCTTAAAAATAATGTTTCTTTTATAACCTAAAACTCCCCAAGGGCCGTGCTGCTTATGTTAACATAATACCACATCTATATATGATCAGCAGCTATGAAATTCCCTGTAACAGCAATAGACATTAGCTGTGAAATGTACCAATTTCAACTCAGCACCTGTTTGTTCTGAGAAAAGAAAAATAATCCCCAATCTTCTCAAGTTATACACCATGAATTAGACATTTATCTTTTGTGTGTTACTACATAAGATAAGATATCATTCAAGATATATATTCAGCTGTATGTGCCAAAAAAAAAATGTTAAAGCAGCATAAGACCATTTGTATGATCTACTATGGACAAAGGATGTTTTTCCTAGATTGATCTGTTAGAGACATGGTTTGTCTCAGTAGTAGAACATTTATATACTATATACAAAGATGTAGGTCCAACCCTAGCACATGATAAAGTAAGAAAAAATTCATAGAGTGAAACCTATGCTGCTCGGTATTTTTTATCACTGTTAACAGATACCTAAGAGATCAAATTAAAAGGAGGAAAGCTTGACTCTGGCTAGTGGCTTTTAAGATGTTAGTCTGGGCTTGTAGTGAGGCAGAACATCACAGTATATGTTCTCTCTTATGTGCCAGTCCTAACTGGTATATGTGTGTGTGCATGTGTGTGTGTGTGTGTGTGTGTGTGTGTGTGTGTGTGTGTGTGTGTGTTGAGACAGAGTCTAAGTATAAAACCCTGTATGTCCTAAAATTCTCCTTGTAGACCAGGCTAACATGGAACTCCATAGATATCTGCCTGCCTCACCTTCCTAAGTGCTCAAATTAAAGGCTATGTCACCATACCCAGCCTATATTCCAAATTTTATATTTTTATATGCATACATTTATGTAGGAGTGATTGTGGCGACAGGACATGAAAATGAAAAGGGAACCATCACACACACACACACACACACACACACACACACACACACACAGAAGGGAGACAAGGAAAGAATCATACAACATATAAGACATGAAAGGGAAATTATCAGGGACAGAATGGTACAAGTGAAAAATGAGATGGGAAAGGAACTAGAAGGGACAGGAAATCAAGAAAAACAAAATATGTGTGAAGATGCCATACTGATACCTGATACTTTGAATGATAGTTCTTAAAGAGAGTGTGTGACAGAGTAAAATTATCCACCTCATAAGAGCAAGATGCATTGGCTGACTTCGTCCTTTCTCTTTTACTTCTCCTGGCCCTCCAGCCTTTTGTCTCTGCCTGTCAGTAATTAATTCATCTCCAGAAACATCCTCATAGACACATCCACAGGTGTTCTACACTAATCTTCTAGTCAATTCTCATTCCAATGAAATTGACAGTCAATATTAACCATCACAAAGCCCTAATCCCAATGAGATTATATTTGGAGATTCAGTTCAGGTAAAAATGATTGCATGGAGTCCTAAGGGTGGCATCCTTGCCCAATAGGATAATGGTCTTAAGAGAGCAAAACAGAAAAACTTCCCTTATCTCTATTGCTACTTCCATATACCCAGGAAAAATCTACAGCAGAGATATAGCAAGATAACAGGCACCTTCAAATGAGGAAGCAAGCCCTCACTAGGAAGCAAATTAACTGATAACTGGACCATGGCGTTCTCAGGCCCCAAAACTGAACAAACTCCATTTATGTAAACTACACTGTCTCCTTAAGGTCTCAAATCTATTCTTTTTATTTCCATGTCCCAGGGCTCAAAGCTAGGGCCTTGCACATTAGAAGCATAGCAGCACACTTAGGAAGAATCACCATGGACTTTGCTCCTTCCAGAGACTCTGTTCAACACTTCTTTAATATTCCCATTCTCACATTTGCATAGCAAACCAGAATTTCACCTGGACCAATTCCAAACCAGCCAGTTGTGAGGCAGATTAGAGTATCATAAATCTGAGGTGTGGAGAGTATCATATGCCTAAATCAAATATATTTCTGGAGCTGTTATCTCAATCCCATTATCCATGAGAAAGGTCACTACATGAATAAGATAAGGTATTGTTATAGAGAAAAAAAGAAGGCATGCTGATGGCTGTGTAGCCCTCAGTACTTCCCATCATCATCAAGCAGAGTTACATCTAATGTAGGAGGTAAAGTTCTAAATTTATCATTAAAAGAAAAGAATCACACATATTCAGATTTTCCTTTGAAGACCCATAAAACTACATGATACTTTTGAGAATGGCAAAAATCAGTAACTTGATTGTGGTGGTTTAAAAGAAAAAGGCCCCCGAAGGCAGTGGCACTTTTAGAAAGTGTGACCTTATTGGAGTAGTTGAGGCCTTGTTGGAAGAAATGTGTCATTGTGGGGGTGGACTTTAAGGTCTCCTATGCTCAAGCTACACTCAGTTAACACAGTTCACTTCCTGTTGCTTGTGGATCAAGAAGTAGAACTCTCAGTTACTTTTCCAGCACCATGACTGCTTACATGCCCCCTGCCATGAAGATAATGGACTAAATATCTAAACTATAAGCCAACACAATTAAATGTTTTCATTTACAAGTTGACATGGTCATGGTGTCTCTACAGAGCAATAGAAACCTAAGACATTGATTGATTCAACTGTTTTTCACCATTTGAATAGATTTATGTTTACTTGAGTGAGATTAGATTAATAACTGTATTGCATGTATAGGATAGAGGTATGTTTTCTACTGGGAAAGTCACACACGACAGAAAGAAAGAATCATCTCTGAAAAGATTAAGTTTTCTTACAAATGAAGTGAGAGGGTGTGTGAAAGCACCCACACAGCACCAAAGTAACAATTTATAAAACTGAATGGATCTGAAAAAAGCAAATATAACATCAAGAATCTCTCGCAATTGTCAATTTTTGTGATAATAAATATTTAAATTTCTTTTAATATCAGCAACTACACAATTTTAAGACTAAGGAGCCAAATAAGTTAGAAATCATGTTTTGTTTTATGCTTATTGTGGTAGTGTTTCAAGCTGCCAAGAAATACCTACTTTCTTTGTCAACTGTATGGAAATTGATCTTCTCTTGTATATGCATTAATTTGCATAAAGCCTATAGTAATAACTTTTCTTAGCATTAAATTTAACCACCTTCACTTAAGCTGTTTCATTTTTGCTATCAGGGTCCAGAGTACTAAGTGTATCAAGATGACTTAACATGATATAAATGCCTGTGTAATGTAATCCCATGAATGTACCTAGGTGAATAAGAGATATGGTGGTGGTGGTGGTTCTCAAGCCCTACCCCATGCCTTTTGTGGATTTTCTTAAATGAAGAACTAGTACCATAACACAGACACAAATAATAGAGGGAATATTTGTGTTCTATCAGGGTAGAGCAATGTAAATATAAATAAGATACACAATACTTTCCAATATTGAGAACAAAATGAAATCTGTTAATAAGGCTCCAGAGACAGAAGATAAAGAAATGTCAATCATGGCATATTCATTTGTCAAATGTCAGAAACAGTCAGTAAGTGCAGAAGGTCACGGCCAGTACCAACTTTCCCTTTAGGGAGAGGAAGGAAGCTCCAAGGTGTACCACACCCAATTTCAAGTGCCAACAGTTAGAGTGTGAGTCAGTAGGTAAAAATCTAAAGCTATTAATGCAACTTGCAACTCTAGAAACATGATGACCAATGGACATACTTGAATAGTTTTCAATATCTGATCAAAGATACCCATGCAACTCATTTAAAAAGAAGATAAACAAATTTGAAAAACTTACCTCTAACACATGGAAATTATCATTGCAAGAATTTTATTCTTAGGATAATTTAATAACAAATGCTTACATAATACTAATGCCTTTAGAGAGTATTTCCCCAAATATTTAGAAATATTTTTCATGGATTTTTTCATCAATTTTTTACATCATGGAAGATAGGAGTATATTATAAACAACAGTAAATAATCGTGATAGATCCAAGGCCTTAAATCCAGTCACCTTGTGATCAGCTAATAGTTTATTCTTGGTTATTCCAAGTAAGTAGACAGTCTGATATGACAGCATAAAATGATATCTTTGAGAATAGTGTGGGATCACTTTAATCTGCAGAAAATGGAGTCTATTGTAGTCCCCAAATAATGACATGGAGACTTATTCTTAATTATGAAAGCTAGGCCTTTATCTTATACTTGTTCCCAACTAGTTCTTATAAACTTAAATTAGCCTGTTTTTATTCATCATCTATGTTCTGCCAGGTGGATCTTTATCTTTTCTCCATAATGTATGTCCGACTTCCTGAGTGTCGCTGGTATCTCTCGAGTGCCGCAAATTTTTTGCAGTTCCTCTGTCTTTCTGAAAGTCCTGCCTATTCTCTCCTGCCTAGCAATTGACCAGTCAGCTCTGTATTAATCCTGTTAGAGATGCCTTGGCAAAGACACATTTTCACAATGTATTAAAAGATTATCTGACAACAGTCTAGAGAGGTTAGAATTTTTATAAATAGAACGCAAAAAGATAAAAGAAAGGAAAAAGATATGAAAGAAGAAAGGGGAAGAAGCATAATCATGTTTCTAGTTGAGGTTTATGCATTAACATCTGAATTCTCAGAATAAATAGCAACCATGCTAAAATAATAGTCAGTAACAACTTGCAAAGCTGTATTATAGAAATAGGAGGTTTTAAGTTCAGTTATAAAAATGATGCTTCCAGCTAGGTGTTAGTGACACATGCCTTTAATCCCAGAACTCGGAAAGCAGAGGCAGGTAGATCTCTGTGAGTTCGAGGCCAGCCTGGTCTACAGAGTGAGTGCCAGGACAGGCTCCAAAGCAATACAGAGAAACCCTGTCTCGAAAATCAAAAAACAACAAAAAAACAAAAACAAAATAAAAAAACTAATGCTTCCATATAAATTATGTAAGACATGTCAATGAAGAAAAGTCAAACACTAATTGCAAATAGACATTATTATTGTTATGCTGTAGAATATCACATGATATATATACAAGTATATGTGTATATACATGTGTGTGTGTTTACATATACACACACACACACACACACACACACACATATATATATATGGCTGATAATATCAAAACTTGGAGTAATGACTTAACAAGAAAAAGTCATATATTTGAGTATGTAAAAATATCTATATACATTCTCATATATAACATATGCAAGCACTTATATAAAATGCATGTTGTATATATACATATATCAACATTAGTATTTAAAGTAATACATACAAGTTATAAAATAGTCTCATTGTATATATTTCCCACATTTCAAAACAAAAACTGTCTTTCATTAGAGAATGAAATAAGCGTATTTTGTAAGGAGAACATTTGCATACAAAGTCAGACCAAACAACAGACCCCCTTTAGCCTCTGATTGTCTTGTCAATCTGCACTCAACAGGAGATTGCATCTAAAATAACACTTGTCCACCCACTTGCCCAACAATTTGTTTCAGTGTAATAATTGGTGCCAGGGTTGGAAAAAGAGTACCAGCTAAGGCAACTAAATGTATACATCAAAAATAGTCTAAAATATGAAGTTTATTACTAGGATGTGTGTGTATGTCTGTGTTTGTGTTTGTGGTCTGTGTCTATCCTGTGGCGCGCGTGCGCGCGCGCACACACACACACACACACACACACACACACACACAGAGTGACAGTTTCTTTCATATAGGTTAAAGTCCAAGACTTTTTACTTACATGTTTTCCATTTTCAAATTATTCAATGAACAAATATGCACTAATAACTTTTGAATCCTTTCTTTGTGCCAGTCACTGAACAAAGAGCTGATGATCTCAAAGTTCCCAGTATAGTTTTGTGAAGTGATCAAATGGAAGGTTCTGAGGGTAAAAGTCACCATTTGTTTTGGTTCACTGAGACTTCTAATAGGTGGAAAGCCATGTAAAGATCTATAAAATGTAAACATTATGGCTTTTTAAAAGAATACATAGAAGTTTTGTCATCACATACAAAGTCATTCCTTTAGGTGAGAAAACAGAGGACGAGCCTAAGGCATTTACGTTTTAAGTTGTTTGTTGTATAAGTTACTCAGCAACCTTCCCATAACTTTATTCTGTCTCGAGATGATCCTAATCTGAGCAATTGATTCATATCATTGCTTCTTTTTGCTGGGAGGAGAGCTGGTGTAATAAGTTAAAGGCCAGGCACTTAATGCTCAAGTGGTCTCCTTCACAGTCAGCTGAATTAATATGGCAACTCTCATATCATACTTTGAATTAAGATAGAATTGATCCTGTGGAATCTAATACAGAAAGCTCTAATCAATGTTTCCGTAATACCTGCAACTGCGTCAGCTGTTAGGAGAGAGAAACTGAATGAAGGCTGTGTCTGTAAGACTAGGCTGTTTTGAAAGATCTTTAAGTTAGGTCCTTATTGCACTCTGAAATGAGGCTGTCAGCACTGCGATCTGTAAGCCAGGACTTGAAATAATGTGTGCTGCTCAGCTTCCCAGACAAGTGCCTGGTTTTCATCATTCTGGAGGCATCTCAAAACCTTTGCAAGTTGAGAACTGTATTGTAAAACTCTGTAAAGCTCAGACAGCTTGTGAGCCTCAGGTCCTGGGAAATAACAGCGCTTGCGCTGGATGAAAGCTTGGCAAGCCTTCATTGTGGTTCATTTTTATCTGTGACCATGACAACACTATCTAGAACATAGGAGATCATTCCTTTACCTAGATGCCCTTCAGAAAATAATTTCATCACTTCCCTTACTGTCAAGAATTTTTCCTCAGCTCAATCCAAATGTCTCATGGACTAAGAGCCTGCTGCTCTCACCAATATTAGAAGTTCTGTTCTTCAGTGCAAATATGAGACATCACTCATCATACATGCTAAGTATTCACTGGTCCTTCATACCTTAATCAATATTGAAAATAAGAGGTATACATTATCACCATAGGGTTGAGTAGCCAGTGCTTAGCAAATATTTTCTGAGACAGCCATATCTCATATGCAGGTCTGAAGAGACTTTCCCTGGCCCTGAAATAATACTTGAGAATGTGTAACTTAGCATTAGCCATCCACTTATCTGTCCAGGAAAAGAAATGGCTGGGCACTGAATTGTTTATCCCTAAGGTGAACAAGGGGCCTACTACTGTTACCCTTAAACTACAGAAATGAATGAATTATCCGTTGAATTGCTAGATCTGAAGGCCACTGAAGAATACTTATGAATCTCTGGCAGTAGTGAATAGAAGCTTCCTTTTAGGGACAAGACTATTTAGAGATTAGAATCCTGGCACTACTGGACTATGAGGTATTACCAGTGAGATCTGGAAGTTTTATTGAATCTTTTTCTTAGAGACATATCCTCAGTAAGCATTTTCTCAAGGTCCCTGGGGAATACACATGTGATTCCAATGGTACCCTTTAACGTAGATTTTAATTTCCAAAGTTACACTTCAAAGAATCCTGCTTTTCTCTTTGTGAAAGATATTTCTTTTTAATACTTAGTTGAAAAACGACTCTGCTCCGGCTGAGATGATTAACTTAGAAAACATGTGATAAACTCGATAAGATTGACATTTCTCTGCTTTACTTTAGTGGTTTTCCATTGGAATATCAAAATAATATTAAAATGTTATCCTGGATTGTATCTTAGTGACTGTTCCCCTGATAGGAAGAGACACCACCACTGAGGCAAATCTTATAAAAGAAAGCATTTAATTGAGGGCTTCCTTACAGTTTTAGTGTTAGTCCATGAAGATCATGGTGGGAGAGACAGACACTCATGGTGCTGAGCAGTAGTTGAGAGCTTTACATCCTGATCCTCAGGCAGTGGGGAGAGGAGAAAGAGACAGAGACAGAGATAGAAACAGACACTAGGCCTGGAATGGTTTTTTTGAATCCTCAAAGCACACCCCGATGACACACCTCCTCCAAGAAGGCCACACACCTAATCCTTACCCAGCAGTTCACCAAATGGGTAAGCATTCAAATATATGAGCCTAGGGGTACATTTTCACTCAAACCACTATGGATAATAATCTTTCACAAATGAGTTCATGTTTAATCCAGTTGGTAGGTGATGAACTCTTTATTGTCTAACTCGTAGGTGGTCAAGTACCAGTGTTACTCAGCAAAATACAATGGTCTTTGCAACATACAATCCTACCTTTAACTTGTAATTCAGCACTTACTCTGAAGAGTAAAATCAGTTCAATGCCAACATCTTCATGTGACTTAACTAACAGCTCTGTAACCCTGTTTCCTGAGTTTCATAGTTCTGTATTAAATGTGTGTTGTCTCTCTAAAATATTATGAGGGTTGAATAAAAGAGTATATACAAGCCCCCTGGTACACCACCAGAAATGTTCAAAGTAATTGCTGTCACAAACAATGTAGTTATGCTATTATTCTATCATTTATATAAGCATAGTCATTGTGAGAATGAGTCAAAAGAGTAAAGCAGCCATACTAGTTAGCTACAGAAACTTGGCGATGGTGGCACAAACCTTTAATCCCAGGACCCAGGATTAAGAGGTAGACTGATCTCTGTTAGTCCAAGCCCACACTGACTACACAAACTTGATCCAGTCATAAAAGAAACAGCGCACACAATCCCAGCCCTAGGGAGGTGGAGACAGGAGTGACATGGCTTGGCAGAGAAAGCAATATAAGGAAGAAGTGACACAAACTCAGAGCTTTTGCCTCTGAGGATTTGTAGAGAAAGGATGGCCGTTTCAGCTGGGTAGAAGTAAGATCTACTGGCTTGGCTGCTTTGCTTCTCTGATCTTCAGTGGCTTTAATAAGTTGTAAACAATATGTCACCACAGGGTTCGTGCTGTTTATGGAAGTTCAGATCCCTTTTCAGCAAGACTTTAGCTTTTAAAGAGAAAAGGACACTATCTGATGCAAACTGACTCCAAAGATTAAGACTATTTCAAGAGCAAGTGCCAAATCTCACTACAGAGTCTCTCCACACAAAAGCACTTCTCTGAGTTTCATAAAAGCTTTGTGTCACTTAGTATTTTTAACTGCCCAGAATCACTAGTCCATCTTTTTGCTACTTTAAACATTTTTGACCCAATTCAACTGAGTCTTTACCTTATTTACTCATGACTTTCTTGTTATTAAGTGAGTGGAGAAGACTTTGATTTACTCTCTGAGATCCTGTGCAGATCTGTTTTTTTAATGGTGAATCCCTTTATAGGTGTCATATATGTTCTCACTTAGATAATTAGGGTGATTCACATGTACCCTGCAGGATGTTGAATTGCCTGCATAATATTAATGAATATTAAACATCAGAATCTGAAAAGAATCTGTTCAAATACTATTAATATTTATAACTGATCTGCAAGACTAGGGGAATTCTTTAGTTTAATATATTTCAAATTCATAATTTTAATAATGTAGCATCCTTGAAATTAAAATATAGTTTCTTACTCACTTAAATGGGTTTCTATTCTATGTATTACTAGTGAATTCTTTGCTGTTGTTGTTTTGTGTCCTTACCCTACTTAGTAGGGTCAGGAAGGTCATTTGAAACCTGAGATCAGTTGAGCCTAATTCTCTTTTTTATTAAAAACAAAATCACTGTTTCCTTTTCCCCTTATTTTCATAATAGTGGCTTCTCGGGATTGAAGAACTTTTTTTCTTTGATTCTTGTCCAAGTACCCAGATACAATCTTTAATATGTTTTAAGTCAAAATGTAAGAGGAAGGATAATTCCATTCATCCTATTAGAAAAGGAGATAAGAATGTCCACCGTGGCCTGGCTGATTTCCTCTGCAAAGGGGTTAGGGACATCAGAGCACTAGCTTAAATATATCACTCTCTGATAGGTTTCAGATTTTTAAAATTCAAAATTTTATAATATGGAAGCAAAATCTTCACTGTAATTAATCAAATGAACTAAAGCAAAGCTTTGGTCAACTCTAACCAAGGGCTATATGTCATCTTTTCACAGAACCCTTTTGAACAATGACAGACTTAAAGCTGAGCCCAACCATTCAGCTGCTATAGTGGCAATGTGACATTCTTAGAGGCAAACCAGTTCACTGACACAAGGAGGAAATCTTGCCTGATCAGGAAAAATGGACAGTCATCACATCACTTACCACACAAAATTCCATGTAGGACACAGTGCTGAGTAGGACAAACTAGCAATGTACAATAGAAGGTGACTCCTTAGCATTCGGTAGGTATTGAGGAAGATGGAGCATTTTAGTTGACTGCCTTCATAGAGAAGCTGCGCTTTTGTACATACTGTGAAAAGAGAGCTGCGGCCGGCGAGTGAGAGCCTAAGATCCAAATGTGAGTTTGCGTAAGCCCTCTGCCCTAGGGACCTGAGAAGGTCCCGTCAAAAGACTATTGAAAACTTCTGTTTTTTCCCTTTTGGCAGCGCAAGTAAAAGCTGTAACAGGCTGAAAATCTCCTGTTGTCCCAGGATAAATAGATGTTTTCATAAAGCTTGGGAGGTCTTAGCCAAAGGACAAAACTTCTCTTAAACAGATCCAGAAATATATACAATCTGACTAAATGTGGTTTTTTTAAAAATGAACACAATCTATGGAAGTTTTCAAGGAACTGATGCTAGGGGAAAAAAAATACCCTAGCCCTGAACAAAGGTAGGAATTAGAAATATTTCTGAAAATTGTTTCATTTTTATTTTAAGACCCTCAACTCTTCTTCCATGCTACCTGCAAACTGCCTATCTTCACAGCCCTATACGTGGTCCTTTGCCAGCCCTTAATTCTAGCACTTACAAGGCAGAGGCAAGTGAATCTCTGTGAGTTTGGGGCAAGCCTGATCTACAGAGCTAGTTCCAGGACAGCCAAGAGTACACAAAGAAACCCTATCTTGAAATAAATAAATAAATAAGAGGCGAGCACAAAGATGCAATGTGAGTTGTTACTCATACCATCTTGACTTCCCAGGCCTTGTACCTTGAAATGTGAGTCAAAGTAAGCCCTTTCTCCCTTCAGTTTATTTGGTTGGGATATTTTATCACAGCTACAGAAAGTAGCTAGGACAATAATTATATGTGTACCTGTGATTCAGCTTGTATCCACTTGTAGTGACTTGAGTCGATGCTTAACATACATTGTGTTCTCAATGGCACTTGAGTCAATTTCTAGTTAATTATGAAATCCAAAAAGATATAACTTGGTTATCTTGGATATACAAGAGTCATTCTTTGAAGTCCATTCTTGCTCAAAATATATCAAAACTTAAAGTTGTGTACTTGAATACTAGGCAGGGTAATTGATGGGCACTTCCCAAAATTTTTAAAGTATACCAAGGCCTTGGGAGTTAAAACCCTGAGTTAGGCTTATGTACTCTGATGGAGGCTGGGCAAAGCTGCTATGCTGGTAGCTCTGCCATCCGAAATATAAGCCCAGAAAATTGGGGTGAGTGGAAGTAAGAAACGCAAGTAATTCAGTCACTTTCATTAATCTTGGCCTAGACGTAAGGCACTCCTCTCCTCCTCATTGTCCACTGAGCGAAAGATGGCTCCGACTTACTGCAAATACAGGGAACTTGTTTAACAACATTTGCATCTTCCGGAAGATGCAAAAAGTAGTCTAAGAATATTTCCAGGTCTTAAACAAGAGTGGCTATTAGAGGGTGTTGGAAACCCATATATTGACTTAGTATTGGTTATATATTGGGTTATTAGTCTCTTTCTCTCACAAAACTCTCAGATCCTTTTCTACAAAGACCTTTGACCTTTATTATAATAGAGTAAAATGATCATTTTAAAAATTATTCCATGTTATCACCATGATTTATTATGTGGACTATAATATTCTAATTATTTTTAAAAGAATTATATGTAATTTTTAAGTTAAAGATAAGCAGCCATTAGAGAAATGTTTTGTATGAGGACAGGAATGTGTGTGTTCCTTTTTCCTTTGAACAGGATTTCTCTGTGTAGTTTTGGAGTTTGTCCTGGTACTCACTCTGTAGACCAGGCTGACCTAGAATTCACATAGATCGACCTGTTTCTGCCTCCCAATTATTGAGATTAAAGGCATACACCATCACTGTCTGGCTATGTGTGTATTCTTTTAGTGATAGAGTTCCTCTAACAAGGTCATATCCAACAAAGCCACACCTCCTAAGAGTGCTACTCGCTATGAGCTTTTGGAGGCCAATTACACTCATACTACCAAACTACCGCAGACACCAATGTTCTATCTAAGTTCACTTGCTCCCTCCATGCTTCTGTCAGATTTGGAATTCATCAGTCCCACATACACTTCTTGCGTCTTTATTGCTCTGTGCCTGTGGGCTGGACATTGTGCTGAGTGTCTAGGTGAAAAGCAGCCAAGATCCTATGCTGCTAGTGCTTATATTTAAAAGGGAATATTTGAGTATATCCCTATATAGAGATTTAGAAGCTCAGATTCTATGCAAACCAAATCCAAATAATGTCCCATCTGATTTTTCTCTTTTATTTTGATAGAATTTTGAGAATATATATTTTAAATTCTATGCAATGAAATGTTTGTGGAGTCAAAAATAATGATGTCTCAATGAAGCATTGTCTCTTTGAGAAACATAAAGATAGAGGAGATGCGTCTGTTGGTAAGATATATGAAGACCTGAGTTTGATCCCCAGAAACCACCTTTTAGAAAGACTATTTGTATGTGGCTGTGTGCACTTGTAAGCCTAAGGCTGAGTCTACATGGAAAGGCAGATACTAGTCTCTGGCCCCTTGAGACCCTGTCTCAAAATTTCAAGGTGGAGAATACTTAAGGAATAACACCAGCGTTGATGTCTGCACTCCACATGCCTGCACACAGACACTTGTGCCCAAACACAACACAGAGAGAGAGAGAGAGGGAGAGACGGAGACAGAGACAGAGAGACAGAGACAGAGAGATGTTGCTCACTCTTTATTCATATTAACTATCTTAATAGAATTAGTCTCCGAACCAATCAGAGCACTAAGCTTTTTAGATGCTTTATTTCATTTAATCCTTGTAACAGCACTTAACTATCATCATCATCATTATTATTAGAGAGAATGTTAAAGTTGAGAAATTAAGTAAAAACACTAAATCAACTTGGGCTTTGTCTTTCTTTCCTGAATTCTTATCCCACTACCTATCCTACAGCATCCTAATATCAACTGAAGGCTAGAAATTAGACACTTCTCTTTAATATTTCTCTCTAATATCTATCTAATCTCTTTTATCTTTATCATTTGTTTAATGAAAATTGTGACTTCTAAAGCTCATTCCCTAAATGATCACAGTATGACACTGTCTTAGATAGGATTTCTATTGCTGTGAAGAGACACTATGACCATGGCAACTCTCTCTTTTTTTTTTATTTTTATTTAAATATTTTTATTTAAATTTGAACAAGCTTGTTTTACATGTCAATCCCAGTTCCTGCACTCTCCCCTTCCCCTCTGCCCCCTCCCAACCTCCATCTCATACCCTTTTTGCTCCCCAGGGAGGGTGAGCATGGAGCATCTTCAAAGTCTATCATATCATTTGGAGCAGGGCCTGGGCCCTCCCCCATGTGTCTAGGCTGAGAGAATATTCCTCTATGTGGGATGGGCTCCCAAAGTCCATTCATATGCTAGGGATAAATACTGATCCAGTACCAGAGGTCCCATAGACTTCCCAGGCCTCCTAACTGACAGCCGTGTTCAGGGGGGTCTGGGTCTATCCTATGCTGGTTTCCCAGGTATCAGACTGGGGTGCATGAGCTCCCTCTTATTCAGGTCAGCAGTTTCTGTGGGTTTCATCACTGTTCCCTGTCTGCAACTGGATTCCAGGAGTTCAGCCCAGTGATTAGCTGTGGGTGTCTGCTTCTGCTTCCATCAGCTACTGGATGAAGGCTCTAGGATGGCATATAAGGTGGTCATCAATCTCATTATCAGGGAAGGGGATTTAAGGTAGCCTCTCCATTATTGCTTAGCTTGTTAGTTGGAGTTACCCTTGTAGATCTCTGGACATTTCCCTAATGCCAGATTTATCTTTAAACCTATAATGGCTCTCTCTATTATGGTATCTCTTTTCTTCCCATTCTCTATCCTTTCCCTGACTCAATCTTCCTGCTCCCTCATGCCCTCCTCTCCCCTCCTCTTCTCCCCTTCTCTTTCTCCTAACTCCCTCTCCCCTGCCCCCATGCTCCCAATTTGCTCTAGAGATCTTGTCCCTTTCCCCTTCTCAGGGGAAACATTTAATTGAGGGGGTGGCTTACAGTTTCAGAGGTTTAGTCCATTATCATCATGGCAGGACATGATTGCATGCAGGCAGACATGATACTGGAGAAGTCTACACCTTGCAGAAAAAAAAAAAAAAGAAGTCAGTTAAGACACTGAGTGATATCCTGAGCATAGGAAACCTCAAAACCCACTCCACCAGTGACATACTTCCTTTAGCAAGACCATACCCACTCCAACAAGCCACACCTTCTAAGAGTGCCACTCACTGTGAGCTTATGGGGGCCAATTACATTCCAGCTACCAAACCACCGCAGACATCAGTGTTTTTTGTAATCACTTCCTCCTTCCACCCTTCTCTCAGATTTGGGTTCATCGAATGCTCAGTACACACCCCTATTACTACACTCTTATCCCAGTCTTATCACCATCCCCAGGCACGGAGAGCCCTGGATACAGACTCTAGAAGCCCAAGTTCCCCTATGAATTACACTGCGATTCATGACACCAATCATGAAAAGAACTTGCTATTCGAACTCTCAAGAGGCCCAGCATTCTCTCCCCACAAGACCATTTAAACCTTAATATGTGTAACTGAGAATAATATTTTAGAAGTAAATTTAAATTCGCCTGTATAAATCTTTAAAAATTAAATGGTCCCCATGTTTTTTTATGCATGACTTTCCACAGAACTGTGATACTTGTGAATATTTTACTTGTTTTAGTTCATAAATGAGGTATCTATGGTTTAGCAACAACTATTCTTGGTCATTAAAGTGCTGAAAATAAACTAAGGCCTTCTGAAACAATGTAGTGTTTTCTCCCACCATACTGTAAAGTAGCTCATTTGCCCTCAGAAGTGGTCTGCAGGGTAAGATGTAAGCCACAGGGAAAGCTCAAGAACTGAGAAAGCTCAGATGAAAGCATTTTCATCATATTGTCCCCATGGACCAGAAGCCTCCACCCTAGGGACAGCATAGAGAAGTCAGAGAAAGGATAAGCTTCCCTGCTCAAACTGTCATCACAGATGGTACCTCATTAAGTGTGTGTGTGTGTGTGTGTGTGTGTGTGTTTCACTAGTGTAGATCAATGTTGCATGGTACCGAGTTACATAAAATATTTTCATAGAAGTCTACACTATACTTTGTGCTTATCCTCCTTCACTTCATCACTCCCCTTTTCTTAATATCCAGTCCCATTAGTCCCCCTAATTCCCTAGACAGTTTCAATTCTACTTTATTGCAATATTACATATACAGTTTTATGTATCTATATAAAATCCAAGACCAACAAGTAAGAGAAAGCATGTAACATCTGTCCTCCTGAGGCTGACTCAATTCACTTAATATGATTATCCCTGGTTGCATCCATTTTCCTACAAATATTTCTTTATTACTGAAAAGAATCCACTTGTCTGCCAACAGAGCAATGGATAAAGAAACTGCAGACCTCATTTCAGAGACTTCTGGAAAGTTAGAGCTAAAGGGATCTTAAGAGAATGGGCTGTGTGTTAAAGCCCTTTGCTTCACACATGAAGAAAATAAGGCCCAGAAGAGGATGTCTCAGGCTTCCTCTAGAAAACCTTCAGATCTAATGCAATGTGCTAAAAACATAAGTAAGATTCAGATCAAGCAGGGATGTTACTGGGGATTACAGGGTCTCTTTTGCAGCCCATTAGACTCACAGATTAAAGAATTTGAAATGGGCTTAGAAGAAAAGCTCAGGGATAATTTTGTTGGAATGTGAGAGAGAAAACAATGGGACAAACTAGGGATCTCAGCTACTGGGAGAATAGAAGTGGACAAGGGGAAAGGATAAAGCCATGCAGCCAGGGATGGTGCAGACAAGCAGGCTCAGCAGTGGAGGTCTGGCCAAGGGCAGTGATCTCAAGAGAGAGCATGTCTAGCTTGTGAGGACCAGCATGTTAGGACTTCGGCCATGTCTGAAAAGGCAGATATAAAGAGGGAAAGGAAAAGATTATGCTTTCTACATTGGAAAACCAAAAATGTCCAAGCTTAGCAGTGAGGTCTGTAACCAACTACTGAATGCCTCGATCTTTTATCATTGGTGTCGTGTGACACTATTCCTGAGGAGATGTGAACAAAAGTATACTCGCCAAAGAGAAGGGAAAATGTCAAGTCAAAGAAAGGGTACCACTAAAGTCCAACTGGGTGGACCAATGTGTTTTATTTGGAGTTACTTAAGAAAGTGAGTAAAAGTGTTACTTAAGGAGCAGAAATGGTTCAAAGCAGTTGGCACCAAAAGCCTTCCCCAGAACAGGTGAGAGCTCACAAGAGCTGTCTGTACCTCACAACTTGCAGGTAGCTCAACAGGTTGTAAAGTGTCTCCTCCGGGCAGCTCAGTTGCTCTGCACCTCTGCCAGGCAACTCAGCTGGTTTAAGGGTGCCTCTCATCAGTCCTGACTGCCTATATGGAGTATCTGGTCAGTTTCAGAGACTTCCTGAAATTTTTGAATCGTTTCCTTTCTGATTTTTTAAAAAGCTTCCTTATAGAATGGAACAAATAAGTGTTCCCTTCCCCTTAGAACATTCTGGGTCTTAAAGAGCTTCCCCCTAAGACAGAATGTTTTATCGCCAACAAATTACTACTCAGCAATAGGGTTTGCAGATGCCCAGTTATCTGTAGGAAATTATCTCCAGTGTTCCAACACAACCCTTATGTCCATTCTCCCTGCTCCTTTACCACACCTCTCTCCAGTACTCACAGATGTAATGAAAATAGTATGTTTACTATTCAAGGAGGCTGAATTACTGGAGAATGTTACCATTTACTTTCTTAGCTGGTTACACTCTCTGTGGATCGTTTTTCCATTATTTACTGTAAAATTGTTTCCCAAATTTGTGTACATTTTCTTACATGGGCACTTCAGGAAAACATCTTCTCAAACTGGAAGTCTGAGCTTTATTTCATTTCATCGTGTGGGGTTTTCCAACATGTTTATAGTTAACCAAAGGCCCATCAGAATGGTTGTCTTATACAGAGCTGTTTAGAGGATATCCAAGTGCCTTGTTAAACATAATCTATCCAAACATATGTAGCATTGGATAACAAATATACATGTGCCTTAGTTTTAAAACTCCCCTTGTAGAAGCCTTTATTTAAATTGGCAAGTGCATACATCTACAGATTTGTTAGTGTTTGCTGACCTAGAATAAACAAGTTAAAGATCCTTCAAATCTTTTACAGAAGAGAAATTAGTAGGTATATATATATATATATATATATATATATATATAGAGAGAGAGAGAGAGAGAGAGAGAGAGATACATATAGCAACCGTTAAAGAAAAAGAGACCATGAATTTGAAAGAGCAAACTTGGGAGGGTTTAGAGAGAGGAAAAGGAAGTAGAAAATGGTGTAATTTACATTGAAATTTTTTAAAAGCTAATCTTCCCTTCCTAGTGATGGAAAAGTTTCCTGAGGGCCACATGTGGCACAAGGGTTGTGACTGTTTGGCTACAGGCATTCATTGCTATGACTCCAGTGCTGCCGATCTGTACCGAGTACTTGGTAGATGGGGAAATCTGGCTTTATCTATCCATACTCCATAGAATATGAGGACTAAATTATCCCTTCTTCATTCATTGATCATCCAAACAGTCAACAAATTGTGCCACATCCTGATATAGGCATCAGAAATGTAAAATATAAAATATAAATGTAAAACAACAAAAAATCTCAAACATGAAAGAAATAAACAGTACTGAACCACAATCGACCTATTTTTGTGAAGAACGTTCTTTAATTGCAGAAATTTAACTCCTGGTGAGGTCTGGATGTTGGTGAAGGACACTGGGTAAATTCCACCACAGACCCCAGGTGAAGTTCTTCCAGACAGTTGTAATCTGCATTACCACTGTATCCCACTTCCTTAGTAGATGAACCTTGATTTACAAACTCATACACCCCATGGGTCACCTTTATGTTAAAAATTGTTGTATCTTTGTTTAGAACAGCTGGATTCCACAGATGGGTGCACCAGCCTTCCTGATGTTCTGCATGTGGGAGCTTATGCTCTAAGTGTGCAAAATACTACCAGATGTGATGTGTTTTACAACAGGTGTTTTGATAGTTTTGCTATACAAAAAAAGCTTTAGAGGGGATTTCAAGATTGTGTGTCTTAGGGTTTCTATTGCTGTGAAGAGATACCATGACCATGGAAACCCTTACAAAAGGAAACATTTAATTTGGGTGGTTTGCTTACAGTTCAGAGATTCAGTCCATTGTCATCATGGTGGGACATGGTGGCACACAGACAGACATGGTGCTGGAGAAGTACCTGGGAGTCCTATATCTTACAGGTAACATGAAGTGGTCTGAGACACTGGGCAGTATCTTGAGTATATGAGACCCCAACACCTGCCTGCACAGTGACATATTTCCTCCAAGAAGACCACACCTACTCCAACAAGACCACAGCCCCTAGTAGTGCCACTCTTTTTGGGAGACATTTTCTTTCAAGCCACCACATTGGGAATACTTTTTTTATTATAAATTGTTAAAATTTTTACCTACTTAGTACCTCAGATGAACTAATTGACTACTTAACTTAAAATGCTAAGATGTCATTTAAAAGAGTTGTAATTTATTCCTTTGTGAATAATGAATATATGAATGTAAAACTATAGGGGAAAAGTTGCAAAGTGTTTTGGGCGGTTGGACATTACCCTTGCACATTGTTGAGCTGTGGGTAGATTCATATTGTATTAATTCCCAGTTGCCAAGTGCAACCAATTCAGTTAAATGCAGATTTCAACTACAATAACAACAAGAAATGTAAAACAAATGGGTCCTGACCTACAAATTCATGTACCTCTCAGTCTACACAGAAGACAAATAGACATTTTCACACAATGCAATACACATTGTCTGAGAACACCTTCTCCCTGTATTCATCGGTGCCTAATATAAAGTAAGGGATGATAGATACTGCCTAAGTAATCCCAGTTCTCTGAAATGAAGAGAGTCCAGATTGATAAGGGGGGGGGGTCTTGTGTTTCATTTTTCCTTTGTTTTGAGCATTTACTGTGTGCCAAAACCCAAACTTTTCACTTTACATAGCTTTAATCTGCATTGTAACCCTGGTCTTTGTCAGCAAGATAAAGAAAAGATAGATCACTGGGGATAAAGTAAGCAAATTCAGTTCACATGTGGAAAACTACTCCAGAAGTAACCAGTTGAACTAAAACTAAAATAAATGCGCAAGGCATGTGAGCAAGAAGAATAAGACTAGGAAGAATGTGGCAACATGAAGAACTCCAGCGGGAAGGAAGTCAGCCGGCAATGTCTAAATGCTTCTGATGTTTTCACTTCTTCTTTTTAAACTTTCTCTAGTTTTATTTATGTGTTTGGTTGTCTGTCTGGGGATCTTGTGCCTGGTATCCTCTGAGGCTGGAAGAAGACCTTGGATCCTCTAGAACTTGAGTTACAGGTTTCTTTGAATTGTTGGTTGCCATGTGGATGATGGGAATCCAACTCAGGTCCCCTGGGAAAGCAGCCAGTGTTCTTAACCACTGACACATCTCTCCAGCCCCAGAGTGCTTACCATTCCTTGATTCAGCAATTCTCCTTCTAGGGAACTTGCCGGACAGGTAGCTAAACAAAAGTGCAAGAAAGAGATAGGAATTAATCTGTCTTGGCCCCTGTGACAAACTGTCTTAGACCTGGACATAATTTATTAATAACAAATTGCTTCCAGTTGTGGAGGCTGAGAAGTGTGAGATCACGACACAAGACACTTGAATAGGTGACAAGGACTCACTTCCCATCTAGACACTGTCATTTGCCCCCTTTCTCGGTCCTTTATAAGGGCACTGAGACCACTCACAAGTTCTGCTCTGTGACTTCTACACCCCACTATAGTCGTACCTTCCAATACTGTCACACTGGGGCTTAGAATTCAGTGTACACATTTAAGGACAGACATTCAGTCTCTGGAAGAATAAACATGTTCATTACAAAATTGTTTGTAATAGTATCAAGCTGTGAAAAAAATGTCCATCTGTAAAAGATTAAATAGTAAACTCTGGTAATCCCAATATTATTAAACTACATAGATGGCAATGAACTGATAGGAAGCTCTGTAATATTTTTAAAGTATACAAATCCAGTTCAAAACCCATAGCTATAGTTAGCTTAATTTCCGTTTTCATAGTGTAAGTAATCAGGCTCATGTGTAGAATATTTCTGAAAGGGAACCTGAGGAACCATTGAGCAGTGTAGCTATCATTGGATAATGGAGTTGCCAGGTCTTGCGATAGAAAGTTACTTATTGCTTTTCCCCATTGACCATGTTTGGATAACTTTACATAGTGTTTTCACTTAGACAAAGGCAGTTTAAAAACAAATACAGTTCCATCCTATCTTCTCTTACTCACAATCTTATTAGAGACTTTGATTTTCCTTGTAAAAAAGAAAATGTCATTTCAAAACTATGTTGGCCTAAACAATTTTGCTGTTGTTTTCCCTAGTATTAGTGCATGATATTGAACACCCCATTGGACACCCAGAAACATCATGGCCAACTGAGTCATTCTGCCAGTTGTATTTCCTGTAACTTGGAAGACTGCCATTTCAAGTCTTATCATTTCCCCCTTCATGATATTTTATCTTTAAAAATAACTTTAGGCATTTTATCATTAAAAGAGTAGTAAAGACTTCTCAGGTAATCTTGTCTGATTGCATGCTGACAAGAATGCAACTTCCCTATTCATTTAACTTTAGGAATCCTTTTTGGCCATTTGCATTCTCCTATCACTTCTTTGGAAGTTGTGACATTTGTCTTCTAAATGAAGCTGGCCATTCCACTCTCTTCTTTTGTTTTTACTAAACATTTAAACTGGCTGCTGTTATTGATTAATATGAACAGATTCTACCTCCAGAGAAGCAACATGGAAGAAAAAAGTCAGTATTCTCTCCCATAAGATAGTGGAACAAAATGAAACAGGTAAAGAGGAAGTCCATAAAGCTACCCTTTCTCTAAGACTAGTCCTTCTGAGAAAAACGTATTCCCTGAACTGAGCACTTCTGTTAAAACCATGAGCTTATGTTGGATTGATATAAATACTTGCCATAGAAAATAGTCAAAGTTGAAGGTACTGAACTTGTCTGGGACGTGGTTTGGGGAGAATGGGCCAAAGTTTAGTATTTGGTTGATATTTTTTAAAGTAAATAAACCCTGGAAATGTTTCCTCTGTTCCTGATTTGGACAAACAGTAGGCATATAACAACAGCAGGCTGCCAAGGGGCAGGATGTCAAGAGAGAATGCTCTGTGCACATTATTGGCCTGCTAGGAAAGTGAGGAAGGAGAGAGAGTGGACTCAGAGCATGTGTCAGTTTGCTGGAGTCTCTCTCCTTCTCTTCTCCTTCCTCCCTCTGTCATTCTCTCATCAAGGAGAAAATAGAGCTTAAGTGGAGTCTACAGATATTACTGGTTTCCTCTCTGTTAGAGTTGGTACAGTGTCCCTGGGCCGAATAGAAGATGGCTACATTGTTCAGAAAAGCACTTCCACCAAGAGGATGAGGATGGTCTACAGTTCCACTCAAGTGGAGAGAGGGAAAATTACCGTGTGACTCTTCGCTTGCTTTGTAGTACTTCAGACAAGTTCACACAGACGTATTTCCTGAACCTCACACACTCATATCACCAATGCAATTCCAGTTGGTGCAGAACAGTTCTGCAACAACGCTGTACATGCTTTGTCACTTCCTCTCTCGTGTGTCTTGTGCTGCCAGACACTGCACTGAACACACATGGGTCCATCTGTTTGTACCAGTGAAGAAGAATCGTTTTCACCCATTTCCTTTTCGTCTTGGTCCACGACTGTGCCTGCTATTCCCTAAGCTGCTTTCTTTAGTCCTCTGCTTGTCTCTCAGAGGTGAAATTCAGAGCTGGCTTTTGGGGAACCCAATCCCTGTCCATCACTACTGACAAAAATAAAATATATCAGATGAAAAATCTCTGATGCATATGAATCTCATGATTTGCATGTTATTGAGAATTTCAGCTTTTAGTGCAAAGAGAGAAAATTTGGGGATGGGAATCCTGTGTGACCTAAGAATGAACATCTCACATAGATTTCAAAATAGGAAATCAGAAATGGAAGAAGTGGGAAGAGACTGTAGAGTTACTTTTTCCATGCATCCAGGTTTCCAGGTAATAGTAAATGCACTCTTTTCACATCCTTTTGAGTTTCTATGGCAACACTACAGCACTAATATAGGCTGAGAGTTTGTCAGTAATAGCCATTTTCATTAACTGTCTATATTTTTTATTTTATTTTAAATGTTTTTTATTTAAATTTGAAACAAGCTTGTTTTACATGTCAATCCCAGTTCCTGCACCCTCCTGTCCTCCCTCTATTCCCCCCACCAATCCTCATCCTATCCCCTTTCTGGTCCCCAGGGAGGGTAAGGCCTTCCACGGGGAGTCTTCAAAGTCTGTCATATCATTTGGAGCAGAGCCCAGGCCCTCCCCTGTGTGTCTAGGCTGAGAGAGTATTCCTCTACGTGGAATGGGCTCCCAAAGTCCATTGATGTACTAGGTATAAATATAGATCCATTTCCAGAGGCCCCATAGACTGCCTAGTCCTCCCAACTAACACCCACATTCAGGGGATCAGGATGATCCTATGTTGATTTCCCAGCTATCAGGCTGGAGTCCATGAGCTCCCCTTGTTCAGGTCAGCAGTTTCCATAGGTTTCTCTAGCTTGGCCTTTGCTCATCACTCCTTCCTGTCTGCAGTTGGATTCCAGAGCTTCAGCTCAGTGTTTACTTGTGGGTATCTGTTTCTGCTTCCATCAGCTACTAGAAGGCTCAGAGAGAGGGCCCAGGATTCTGCTCTCTTCATCTTCCATTTAACTGTCTATTATTATCAAATAATAGCAACCCATTTTAACTATTGTGGCTGTATAACATATTTAAACATCACAAAGTCTTCATTTGATTTTTTTTTCCAGAAAAGAAAATAATATATTGACTTTTCCCTTTAGGCCTACTTGTCAACACCCAAGTGATATTATAGAATTAATTCTTTTATTTTCCTAATAACTATCCTTAAATATAGAGAAATCATCTTAATATTGAGATGTTTAATCAATTTTTATGTAGTTTGCAGTTTTTAATCAGATAATTTTCCCTTCTTCTTTGTAAGTCATTTGTTCATTTTTATCTTACTGCAATGACTAGAGCAATATTAAATGGTATTGTTGTTTCAAAGAACCTTTTGTTCAATGTTAGTATGAGTCTACATTATTTCATTTTAAAGTTCAATTTAAACAGTAAACAAGAATTCTATCTCATTTTGATAAAGTCTACTCTTTCAAGTTATCTTGTATTTCTTATAAATGTATATTAAATGGCAATGGATATCTCCAATATAAATTGAGATGATCACACTTCTGTTAATTGTACCTATCAACATGATATGTTATAGTAGATAAAGCATTGGAAAGGCTGTATGGTTCTTGATGCAATATGCAGCACTGGTGATCTCTCTCACTCTAGGCAAGAACTCTGCCACTGAACAATACATTCAGAATATTTTTTATTAATGAGAGACAGAGTCTGGTTTAGTTTCCTGGACTTCCCTTGAGCTTCCAATCTCTCTGCTTCAGCCTCCTGATTGATTGATTGGTGAATATCATAAATTTTCCCTGTAGTCATATGGAAGAATGATCTGTATTTTGGGATATGTACTTGGATCTTTAAATGTGGTGTGTGTGGTGTGGATGTGTATAAAATCAACATTACCTTAGTTTTGTCATTTGAAAAAAAATCACAAGTAATATAGCAGGACCTGAAGTTGGGGTCAGGATTTTCTCTTAATGTATTGACTGTGTTTTCAGTTTCCTTTGTGTGTTTTGGTTGGCATTTATTTTCTTTTGGTTGACTAAATTTTGATATGTTTTGGTTTTCATAGCAATTGCTTTCTTTATTTTGTGAGTTGAAGGCTTCTAGCTTGTGTCCTCCATTTTTATATCCTTAAGAGTCCTCTATATCTGATATGTCCTGTCTGTCAGAACAACATACCTGGAATGTGTGCCTGTCTTCAAGTAGAATAGAAAAACACAGGAAAAGAAGGGGGGAAGGAAAGAAGAAAGGAAGGAAGGAAGGGAAGGAAGGAGATAGAGAGAAAGGAAGAGAAAGAAAGGAAGGAAGGAAGAAAAAAAGGAGAGAGGGAGGGAGGGAAGAAAGGAGGGAGGGAGGGAAGAAAGGAGGGAGGGAGGGAAGAAAGGAGGGAGGGAGGGAAGAAAGGAGGGAGGGAAGGAAGGAGGGAGGGAAGAAGGAAGAAAGAAAGATGAGGAGAGAGAAAGGGAAGGAAGGAAGGAAGGAAGGAAGGAAGGAAGGAAGGAAGGAAGGAAGGAAGGAAGGCTATATCTCCTCTTAGATTACAAAACCACAGATCTACCCACAGACAGATTTGGTGCCATAATTCATTCTGCCAGCATACTGCATAAATCTAGTTAACATGGTCATGGACAATATTGCCCACAGGTATCTAGTAGAAATAAAAGATTGTGAAGGAATACGTCAAGCTTAGGCCTCAAAAAAAATTGTAAAATAAAATTCCTAGGAATCACCATCCTATGGTGTGTGTGAATATGTGTGATGTGTGAATATATTTACATATAACATGCAAATATGGAAATATATAGTATACATAGGTCCATTAAAAGCATACAAATATATACACCTCCTTGGTCAGTAGTCATTCAAAATAATTTTAATTGTTTTAATTGTTTAAATTATAATTTTTAAAAATTATAACCAATTTTATAAATCCTGAACATTTAGGAATAACCTATCCTATGATATAAAATATCCCTATTAAATATGCTCCAAGAAACGAAAGAGCACTAGTAGTATGCCCGAGGAGAGAGAGAGCCTGAGGAGAGAGAGAGCCTGAGGAGAGAGAGCCCGAGGAGAGAGAGAGCCTGAGGAGAGAGAGAGCCTGAGGAGAGAGAGAGCCTGAGGAGAGAACGAGCCTGAGGAGAGAATGAGCCCGAGGAGAGAGAGAGCCTGAGGAGAGAGAGAGCCTGAGGAGAGAGAGAGCCTGAGGGGAGAGAGAGCCTGAGGAGAGAGAGAGCCTGAGGAGAGAGAGAGCCTGAGGGGAGAGAGAGCCTGAGGAGAGAGAGAGCCTGAGGGGAGAGAGAGCCTGAGGAGAGAGAGAGCCTGAGGAGAGAGAGAGCCTGAGGAGAGACTGGCAGTTGCTCATGGAGATTCAAAAGGACTCAAATTTAAAAAAATTAATGAAAATACTGTAAGCAATTCAAAGTAAAAATTAAACACAAAAATGAACAGAAATATAGGGAAACTTGTGAATTGATGAACAAATCAGAAACAAAATATATTTAGAACTTGGGAGAGAGATCAAATAGGAAAGATCAAAAGTGGAACCACACCATGAGGGTGGCGTGAGGATCTCAGACGTACTTAGTAGATTCCCATGAGTCCCATAGGAAGCATTTGGATTCCTTTAAAGCCTGCCAGCGACAGCAAGAAGAGCTCTGTTCTGCTTCCCAACACTGATGAGGTAACTTTGGTCTCTGGAAAGATTTGGTACACAAAACGGAGACTCATTGTATCCCTCCTTGGGACAAGCTTCATGAGTTTTTTAATTGATGTCTAATAAATGTATTAACTGACATGTAAATTACACATGATGTCTTGGGTAGTTTCTCCTGCTATTGTGATATAATACCCCAGCAAATGAACTTAAGTAAGGGAGGGGTTATTTTGGCTCACAATGAGTGCAGCCCACATAGTGGGGAAGTCCTGGAAGCAAGGCTCTCAGCAGCTGGTCACATTCCACCTGCAGCAGGAAGCAAAGACTAGTAACTATAGGTACACAAACAGCACTCACCTTGTAAGCCATCAAACCGCAAAGGCAGCATGCCAAGAGTTTCTTTTCGTGGAAGCATTCCCTGAAAGATTTGCAGTTTTGCACTGCTGAGTCTTTCCTTCTGTGCAGGGTCAGTGAAGTCTGCATGCCCAGGGATGTCTTCTCCATTGCTGGTTAGGTTGTTCCAGTTACAGTAAGGCGAAAGCTGAATGAACAGTGGACAATCTGATTCACCATGGCACTTGGAGCAGTGTCTCCCTCCATTCACATCCCAACTCACACGTGTGATACAGGTGATATGTGTGGACTTTGATGGAAACACTAAATTGTGCTTTAAAGGCCTGTACCATTTTGAGACTATTTCTTGTGCTTATCTTTAAAATCCATAAGCCAAAGTTCTTTGAGCTGAGTGAAATGGGAAAATGAAGTACTTCTATTAAAAAAATAATTCATGGCTAGAATTTGAGCAACACCTAGAAATGTTGCCTTTTTAGCATATTTCTTGCCTTCATCCCATATCTTACTTGCATCTACTTTGTATGTTGTCTTGGTTACATTTTAAACCTAGGTAGGTACAAGCTTAAAAGCTGGGCATATGCCAAGTGATTGGCTTGTGTCATTCAACATCTTTTATTTTTGTATGTAAAAAGGAACTAATATAGTTCAATTAGTGTACCTTCTTATAATATAAAATTAGAGACTTTTAGAATCAAGTTGCCAGTCCATTAGTGCATACTACATAAATTTATTCTTCCTAACTTTCTCATCAATATTATTTAACCAAATTCATTTTAACATTCTATCCAAGATTATATTTTCAAATGGCTTAGTTTTCTAAATGTCTTCAACTTCATGCTTTACTGACTACCTTATGTTCTTCTAAATGCAAGTATGTACACATTTTTGTAATCATGAAAATACAGCAAAAACAAATTCAGTGACAAATAAAAATGGGAAGTTATAGATGGTACAGGCTTTTACCTCTTATGTCAACTGAAAGATAAAGTAAAGGGGCACAACTATGCTCTCACCACTTAAAAGGGGTGATCCCAAGTTGAAGGCCAGCCTGGGCTACATAACACAACTTTGTCTCACATACACACAAAGGACACAAGATATAACACTAGGAGAAAACTTCTGATTTCAAAGAGCTAATTTCTTTTCCAAGGTTCTAAACATAATGTAGAATTGTTATAATTTTAACATAAACATATTTCTGAACATCCATTTTTTCCCAGAACTTAAAAAAAGTAGAACATATATGATATATAAAAGTTTACAACTTGATAATAAAATTTAAAAAAAAAATACCAATGATTTTAACTGTACCCAGAGCAGGAGGTTCTTGTTGTGTCTTGGAGCCTCTTAGAAAGACCTGATACCTTGTTTTCTAAATCAGTGTGTCTTCAACCCACCTTCCTCCCCAGGAGAGCTAAATCTGCTTCAGAAACAGCCTGATGGATGCTGGAGCCATCAGCCTGGTTTTCCTCTGGTTATTGCAATCACTTTCAGACTCGAACACTGGGCTGTGCTTCCAGGGCCCCCACTTTAAGGCACATCTTTCTGTTCCTCTCACGCTACAGAGTCATCAGAATTTGGTCCATCCCTGGTGATCCACACCAGTGTCCCGTTCGGAGTTACACACATCGAGCACAGTGAGGAGGATGTGCAGGAGATAATCAGCCAGCAACTGGAAACCATTCTGCCCGGTTTGCCTCAGCCGGTTGCTACTACGTGCCATAAGTGGAGGTATTCACAGGTAATCAGAGAATAGAGTGACAAAATGTAGGCATTTTCTGGGCCGGCTAGCAGAACTGATGTCACTTTGCATTTGTCACCGTTCTCTAGTAGGAGAGATGAGCGATGGCATCTTTGAAGTTAATATGGGTTTGTCATACACATGTGAAATTTCTGTAGGTGCCATTGTCCTGCTACTTCTCAATGACAGGATCATATCACTTTTTACCAGTTTTGTCCATGTCCCAGCACACCCTGAAATTCTGGGGTTTCTTACAAAGGCAAGGCAAGCTATATATCCAAATGTAGCTGTTTCTCTGGGGATTTTCCAAATTGACACTGTGGCTGGATGCTAGCCACTTTATCTACCTGGGCTTATGCAATATGTCACATTAGTATTGTGTGCATGGTTTAGTTGCCAGTATTTTCCTTTTTATTGAGTTTTTACTTCAGTTTGAGTAGAGTGACAGCTGAGGTCTTTCCTGAGTAACTCTAGAATACTGAACTGAGCTGCCTTCCAGGGTAATCTTATCATTCTTCTAGGTCAGCCTTAAAGCTCTTAATACAGAGTAAATCTTGACTTAAGCACACACACACATTTTTTACTAGAGTTGAAATACTGTTCGCGGAAATGTCTTTGAATCTGTAAACTCGTTATGACATCATGTGGGGGTCAATGAAGCAAAGATTGGATAGTGAAGATGAAAATAGACAGGGACCTGTGTTTCCCCCTTAGGGTTTCTGAGCCCATTGATGAACAGATTTGTGAGTACTATTGGTTATCCGAGCTGTAAGACCTTCAGAAAAAAAAAAGTGATGTTATGGGAAATCACAGCAGATTTTGTATGTTTTAAAGGGCTTCCCAAATTAGAGGAAATAGTAAATTACTCACTAAAATATTGCAGCAGGTCTGTGTTTACCCATATCTGCTCAAGTTAAATTATACAGTGAACCTTTGGGGAAAATATTTACTTAAGCATGTCATAGTCACTTTAGAAGACTTTGCTCTTTCCTTTTAAGAGTGTTGAAAAATCCCAAAATCCCAATAGCTAGTGTCTCTAAATGATGGTTAACTCAATTTTAGGTTGACTTGAAAAAGAAGCTGGGGAAAGAACCTTGTGGTAATTTGAGGCTGAAGGCATTGAAGTATATTTGTGGTCATTTGAAACTGGTATATTGTACTTAAGTCATTTTGACTATTGTAAATACTATAGCACGAAAAATAAAAAACCCAGAGACAGATATTGGGGCTCAAACTTCAAGCTGAAGATCAGAAAAGCAGAGCCAGCCACTAGCTTTTACTCTACCTAAGACTTAAAGGCAATCCTGGCTCCACCAAACCTCAGACTCAAATACCAAACTGCTATGATCTTCTCAACATGGCTGGAGAATCCTGAGACTGAATGTCTTCCTATCCTCAGTGTGGCTGGAGAATGAATGCCAGCTCTGAGACCCTGTTCCTTTCATAAACACCTCCCTAATGCTGGAGTTAAAGGCATGTGGTCCCAACATTCTTCACTCTTGTGTAGGTCATGGTGGCCTTGAACTAACAGAGATTGGTCTACATCTTAATCCTGAGTCCTGGGATTAAAGGTGTATACCCCCACTGCCTGATTTCTATAGCTTGAAGCTGACTTTACTTTTTGAATCCTCGGGCAAACTTTAATAAATCATAAATAATGCATCACCACAAAATACTCCTTTAAAATAAGTGTAGTTTGTCAAGTTTCTTTTTGTACTTTTCTCATTAAAAAAATTTACTAATAGACTAAAAAATAGTCTGTGAATCTATTCATATAAGTTTATAATATTCTAAAATTAACCTTGTACTAAAAGGGTTGTACAGTATCACAAAACTTAATCCAGAGATTATGTTGAACACAAGGTATATCCCAAACTCTAGCAATGGTTTTAATTGTAATTTGGATGTTGAAATCATTCCGCTGAGTTTATAACTCTGTAGACTTGGAAACTACATTGGCTGCAAAGCTATTATTCAGACTTTAAAGCCTGTATTTCCACTGTTCATATACTTCTCTAGGGTCTTGAATAGCAGTCTACAAAGAATAACATTGTCATGTGTGGTCAACATCTCACCTATGCACATTAGAAAAAAGTACTCTTCTCAAACAGTGTATCCCCGGTGCTTCTCAATGATCCATCTTAACCTTTGAAACTTGACAGAGAAGTATGTGCCCTAAGCCTTGCCATCATGGTACAAGTGGCTTTGCTTCAATTAACAAAACAGCATGGCACTGGCACCCATGAAAACCCCGTTGGCTAAGTCACCTCCCAGTGTATCACAGCAACAAGAGAGCGCAAGCTGAGAGATTACCTGGGTATGCAAGAAGCCAGAGTCAGAGTTGGGGGAGCTTCCTTATGTGACAGTGACTCTCACAAAAAGTAGCTCAGAGTCAGAAAACTACTTTAGCCCCATCCAACAACTATCCCCAACCACCCAACTGCTCCCACTGAACATCTCCTAAATGTCCTGATGCTGCCATACAAGGAACGTAGCTTCCAGCAACATGAGTCCTTGAAAGACACCCACAAACTATGTCCACACCATCACATTTACCTTAGAAAGTGCTCATAAGAATAATACATATGTACAATACTTTAAAAATTCACTTTCAAACACCAAATAAGTCATATAAACACATTGTGCTTTAAAAGAATCTTGAGTCTTCTAGTGTCAACCCACTATCATGATGAGAAAACAGAAGGTCAGGGAGGAAATGTTAAATAACTTCCTTCTATTCCCTCGGATAATGATGGCATGGTGGACCATAGATTCATCAGATGAGTGCCCTTCCCTTCTGGTCAGCTAATCATTCACAGGTTCCAAAGATCAGGATGTGAACATCTTTGGTAAGGGCTTTGTTTATCTCAGTCACACCCTCTTTCCTCTGGTTCTCCTGACGAGTCCCTCTATGGTCCCACATAAACTTTTAAGGGGAAGTATTGACACTGTAAGGCTCCAGTCACACTCTTAGAAAAATTGGGGGTGGATACCTGGGGAGCAGTTTCTCATTTTCCTGTTGTTCTCCAGGCCCATTGCTATCTCCAGACTGTCCATAATGACGGGGGGGTGAGCATGTTCACCCGCCTGTGCCATAAAGAATGCCTACAACATCACTAGTTTCCCTTCTGAAACCAGAAAGGCCAGGATCTGCTGAGGCTCTAAGACTCTAAATTGAATTTTGTCTTAAACAACATAGTGGTACATTTTTGAGGGTGCTGCAAATGAAGGGAAAAAATGTGTTTGGACAACTTGGCAACTGTTCCTGTGCTTCTCATCTAGGGTTTGGGTAAAATTCCTCAACTGCTGGGTTTGGGTTTAACTTAAAAGAGCAGTGGCAGAATTTTTTAATGGTTCTCGGTTCTTCCATTTCACATCAATTTCCCCTCCACAATTTAAATGTTTATCCAATTAATGTAATTTGGGGTTTATTCCATACAGCATTTCATTAAGGGTTCTGAACAAGTTGGTTATTTTGACACTTTCAACAGAAAAATGATCACTGAAAATGCCTTTCCACGTAACCTCACACAGGACACTCAAGAGTGCTGCTGACCATTGTCCCATGCTTTCCTTTGTTTCCATGTCTGCCTTGGAGACATGGAAACTATCACTGGTGACTGGTTGGTATTGAGATATAACTATGATTTTCCCCATCCTTTGATTAAAAAAAAAGTTAGTGGCTTTTTCTGTCATTGTTCTTTGAACACTCATGTGTTGCTTATATCATTATCATCATCATCATCATTATTAATATTATTAATAATAATTTTTGTTTTCCCAGATAGGGTTTCTCTGTGTAGCCCTAGTTATCTTAAAACTTATTCTGTAGACCAAGCTGGCCTTGAACTCTGCCTGCCTTTTCCTCCTGAGTGATGGAATTAAAGGCCTATGCTGCTACTTATTTTTGAAAATTGGCAAACACCAACGAGATGAAGTGAAGAAGTTTAGAACACAGAATGGTAGTTTGTTGGCATATTAGCATCTTTGACAAAATGAATGCATGAACTAGACTGTTGCACTGTCAAATTAGTTATCAGTACAGTGACCTTTTGTCACTTGGGTTGTGCTTCCGCTGCACAGAATAGAGAATGACCACTAGACTGAAGATGTAGTAGATGGAATGGGGAAAATAGATTTTTCTAGCTATACATCTGACATCTATAATGTGCAAAGAACCTTAAAAATTAAACACCAATCAATAACTGAGTAATTTCACTGAACAGACAGTTCTCAAAAAGGAAAGGAAGGAAGGAAGGAAGGAAAAGAAGAAAAGAAACAAAAAATGGCAATAAATATTTGAAAAGGTGTTCTTAGCTGCTGAGGAAATGTTGATTAAAACTGCCTGAAGATTACCACACCAAAGTCAGAATGGTTATCATTAAGGAAACAAATGACATTAAGTCTGGGTGAGGATGTGGGGAAAGATAAACCTTTACATTACCGCTGGTGGGAATGTAAACTGGGGCAGCTACTGTGGAAGCTCCTCCAAAAAAAAGAAAGAAAGGAAGGAAGGAAGGAAGGAAGGAAGGAAGGAAGGAAGAAGGAAGGAAGGAAGGAAGAAGGAAGGAAGGAGGAAGGAAGGAAGGAGGAAGGAAGGAAGGAGGGAGGAAGGAAGGAAGGAGGAAGGAAGGAAGGAAGAAAGAAAGAAAGAAAGAAAGAAAGAAAGAAAGAAAGAAAGTAGAAGCACAGTATGACCCACCCCCAGCCATTCTACTCAGGTGCGTACCTGAAGAATTAAGAGAGAACACGATAGCAATACTTGTACAGCAATGTTTACTGCTATACTATTCTTAACTGCTTAAAACAAAAAAAAAAAAGAACCAGCATAGATGTCTACCAACAGATGAATGAAGAAAAATTTGACACATACACACAATGTGATTTGTTTAGTCACAAAGGGAAATAAATCATGACACTTTCAGTCTGTATGTTACTCGCATGTAGATATTTTCATGCCTGACCATTTAGTATTGAATAACCAGTTGGTGTTCTCTTACCTGACATGGACTGTTTCTCCAGCTTTCAGAAGTCCTTAGTTGCCTATAGTTCTCTGTGTAGGGTTGAGGCCTGGTGAGTTTTACTCCATCCACATTAGCATGTCTATTGATGGCATCCTGTTCAGCTCATGTTTAACCAGACATGTTTATGTATGTAACAACAATTAATGAAAATGAGACCATGAATTTGAAAAAGAACAAGGAGGGTAAATGTGAAGTTTTGGAGGGAAGAGGGGGGAAGAAAGAAGTATAATTGTATTATAATCTCAAAAATAAAAAATAATTTTTAAGCTAACAAAAGCAAGTACTGTTGCTGTAATTTAACAAAAGGCTATTCTAGAATGGGAAAACGTGCAATTCAAAAAGAAAAAAGAAAAGGAAGGAAGGAAGGAAGGAAGGAAGGAAGGAAGGAAGGAAGGAAGAGTAAAAGATACCAGACTCAGAAAGGCCGTTGTGTTTTCTGTCATATGTAGACTCTGCTTCTAAGTCTGTGTTTGTATGTGTGAGAGAGAAAGCTGTGGAATTACAAAGGAAGGTGTGAAAGAGAAGGAAGAGAACTTCACTTTGATTCAAGAGAGGGGGAAAAGAAAGAGCATTGAAATACATGTGGCAGCAGAATGCTCACTATTGAGGGAATTTAGGGAACACGTATGAGGGTGGCAAATGAGAATGAGGAAAGATAATGGGGAGTGGTGGTAGGTGGTGTGGGTGAAAATAGCCCCTGTATGTTCATATGTTTAAAAGATATATATCTATGAGAATTCCATGATGACAGCTATTACTTTGTATTCGAGTAAAAAATAAAATAAACTGTGTGTGCACATGAATACAAACGCTGCATACAGGCATGTGCCTGAAATCCTCCTATGAACCAAGTGTTAGGAACACTATAATACACTGTATCATACTGTAACAGGAATGCTGTGAACACACCACTATTGTTGGAATAAATCAAGAGCTCTTCAAAACTTAATCTTTAACATATTATTGTAATCAGAGAAAGATGATCCAGCACTTAAAAGGTGTTAAAAGCAAAATCAGCCTTTGCTGATCTTTGGTAGAAGCTTAAAGGACCCACAGAACCCTAACAACAACAAAACTTATCCTGGCTAGTTTTATGTCAACGTGACACAAGATAGATAAAGTCTTCAGAGAGAAGGAAACCTCCATTGAGAAAATGCCTCCATGAGATCGTATAGGCAAGCCTGTGGGTCATTTTCTTCATCAGTCGTTGATGTAGGAGGGCTCAGTTCATTATGGATAGACCACGCTTGAGTAGATGGTCCTAGGTTCTATAAGAAAACAGGCTAACTAAGCAAGCCATGTAGAGAAGCCAGTAAGCAGCATTCCTCCATGATCTCTGCATCAGCTCTACCTCCAGGTCCCTACCCTGTTTGAATTCCAGTCCTGGCTTTTGTCAATGATGGACTAAGATTTGGAGGTGTAAGCCAAATAAACCCTTTCCTCCCCAGTTTACTTTTGGAGGAGGAATAGAAACCCTAACTAAGACACCACTTGCATAAGATCCCTTGGATTTTCTTTCTGTATGTACCCTTGACTCTTGCTCTTCCACAGAAACATAACAACGTGTAGGGTCATGTTCTTTTCTCTTTTCCTCACCCTTCCATTCACATTCCTACTTTTGACACTGTCCTTTTCTCTATTCAGACAAGGAAATATTTTCTCATTTCAATAGAAAGCCCCTTGTGAGAAGACATAGGAGAGAAAAGAGGAACTATGAACTAATGCAATGCTAGAATTTCCCTTACAGATTTGATTTGGAATGGCCAAGGCTGTGTGCACAGAATTACATTTTTCTTTCATGGGGATAATTTCTGGTAGGTGATTGCTTCTGATTTCAAGACTGAACTGACAGGAAGCAATCCATGTTTTTTCTTCCACTTTCACATACATTTTCTATTATTATCTTCAGTAAGTTGAAAAATCCAAGGTGGTACCATCTCCTAAGGATTGTTGTTCCTTCAGAGTACTCAGTTATCTTGACAAGCCACACCCATTTTCAACTAGATTGGGCTTTTCTTGTGTCAGCTTTCCTTTCTAACAAACTGTCGCACATAATCAAATCAGTCCTTTCACACATGAATCTTTGGAGGACATTTAAGATATAATCTTTCACACTTTGCAAGCCTATTATCTGTTGAATCAACTCTCTGAAATTAGACATTGTGCTCCATATTTTAGAAACAACAAAAGTCATTTGATCTTTTAAATGAAGTAGATTGTCAACTTGATAATTTTATTAGATTTTTAAGTAAAACCTATAGCTGATCTTTATCCAACTCTTTTAATGTAACTCATAAGCTAATTTTGAAAGCAATTTAAATTTATCAGCCATGAAAGACACTATCTAGTGCAGATCACAGACTTAAACTTGTGGCTCTCTAGCATGAGTACTCTGAAAGATAATTGTCAATTTTATTTATCAAAGAATATTATGTGTTTCTTTCCATAATAAAATCACTTTCCCTTAATTATTCTGTCACTTTTATTGTGACTTTTCTTTGACACTTGTGCTTTATGATTCCTAGATTTTTAATAATACATTATAATTATGATCTTGGAACTCTCAAGTCGGAGTGACTTGGTTTCTTACCTGGGTTCTATGTGTGCCCTTGGGCAAGGAGACTGATTGCAGCTCTAAGCATCGGAGTCCTCATTGGTGAAAACAAGAGCTAAGCCCACACCATACAGTTACGGTTAGGGGGAAGATGGAGAACACCATAAAGCATGCAGCACAGACCCTGCCTGGAGAGCATTCTCACCACCGCTGACTGCCCTGGAGAAGGCAGTAAGAGCGGCCATGCAGGGCTGTGGAAATGTCCCCTTCCTGAGGTTCCTTAATGATCTCAGCACACCCTACTTTTCCACTTAGTTTTTAACTCTCTTCTCTTTTGAGACTTTCTCTCTTCTCATTTCATATACATAAATAGTTCCAAAATGTGATGTTTCAGGACTGATTTGATGCCAAAGACTTTGGAATTTAGCCACAGCCTATAAGGAACTGTGGGACAGCATCAAAATAGGACAAGTGACAGTAGTAGAACTCTGTCATTATCGGTTTGTCATTTCTTAAACTTGAAAAATTTCCCTTCTTTTTGCCATTCTCCTAAACTAATTTGTACATTCTTTGGTGTTTTATAATTTAACACACTTGTATCTTGAACCAACATTGCCTGGCATAGAATTTTGGCCAGAGAGCACTTTTGTTTATATACCATGTGTCCATAGGCCTCGGGCATATTGGGAGAGGTAGATTATGGTGTGAGCTAATCTAGCGACAACAGGAAGCCTGGCAAGTGTCATTTGAAATGTTCCACTGAATCATCCCCCACATAACTGGCCATTTACTTCAGTTCTTACGACAAAGCATGTGATGATATCATTCAGAGAAATGCCATCGTTGATTTAGAAATGTACAGTCACAGTTGAATTGAAGTTTATACAGTTAAATATCTCTTCTTTTTACAAAATCCCATAATGTAGGAAGTGTTAAATGTTTGAACACATGTACATTTATGAAGTCATTTTTTTTCTCAGGCACCACCGGGACTCACCCTGCCATTTAGTCATTATCACACTTACTCAAAATAGCTAAATTATTTTAAACGCCAATACTTAATAGAAAATGTTTTAAATGTCTAATGAGAAGAAAATGTCATATATTACATACATTCATATTCTGAACCCAGCATTAAAAACTACATGGTGGATGCTATTGCATGGGTGAGAACACAGCAGAAGTAGCTCTTGTCCCAGCAGTATGTCTTGAAAACTAAGTACATTTGATCTATTTAGAGTGAAGACTGGTGTTATGCTATAAAACTAACATTTTTTAGTTGATAATACCCATTTACACTACGTAGGAATTGGTAATATATGTATTCATGTTTTCATCAATACACATCTGTTGAATTCTAGCTATGCATCAGTCATTGTACTGCATTCACAGCTATCTTTCATCCTTCCGGAAGTTTCCATACAGTCAGTCAGAAAGGGTAACCACTGCGCATACAGTCATGGTGAAGTACAGTATGACACAAAAGATACTGAGTACTGTTTGGAATCACAGAGCAGATTGGGAAGAAACCACAAGAAACAGCTCCTTAAACCATTTTAGCTGTGTATTCCAAAGAGAGGAAAAGGCCACGGTAGAAGCAGTGTTTCAACGATACGTGAATTTTATGAGAGGGTGAGATGGAGGGAAGAGAGACAGAAGATAGGGACGTGTGTGTGTGTGTGTGTGTGTGTGTGTGTGTGTGTGTGTGTACCCGCTCCATCCTCCTCCATCCTTTCCCCCCTTTCCCTTCCCTCCCCTTATATCCTTTCCCCTTCTTCCTTCCTTCTCCATTCTTTTTTCCCCTTCCTCCCCCTCCAGTTCTTTCCCCCTTCTTTTCTGCTCCCTTTCCAATTTACTAGTCCCTTACCTGGTGTAAGTCATCTGTATGTAACTCACTCCCTCCTTTACCTGCTTCAAGAGACTCAGATTCTTTATCACATAGGTGAGTTAAGGATTGGAGAACCCCAGGACCATATAGTTCTAGAAAGTAAAAAAAAAAAGAAGAAGAACTAGACTCAAACACAGTCCCATTTAAAGGCTTTTCTGTACTTTTTTAAACTGCTGGCAGTATTTGAGCTCTAGTCATTCCCCAAAGGTGACATGCCATCATCCATTCTTCCTGCATTATACTGTGATTTTAGACAGTCCTCATCTACTGTACCCATCTGATGCTCACATCAGTCCTGATTAAAAGAAGTAAATGTTATCTCTGCTTTAAATGAGAAAACTTGGGTTTCTGGTGCATATTGTGTCTACAGTGACACAACTAGTTAACAGGGAAACCAAAACTTCAGACTCGGAAGGCCATGTTTCATGTCCTCTCAATGATGAGCTGAAAATGGACCAGGGACCTAAACATACAACTTTAAGCTATAAAATTTTTAACTGAAAGCATAGGAAAAAATGTGTGACCTTGGGTTTCGTAAGCATTTTTGGATAGAATCGGAAAAGCGCAAACTATTAAAAAAAAGGAAATGATAAATTATATTTAATGTATACTGAAAATAATATCTTTGAAAGGCACCCTACAGAGAATGAAAAGACACTGGAAGGGGGAAAGAAAATGATAGAAAAGCATATATCTCATAAAAGATTAGTTTCCAAAATATATAGGGAATTCTCACAAATCAGTAATTTTAAAAAAAAAAAGCAGATGATTCAATTACTTACAAGTGGGCAAAAGATTTGAAGAATATGACACTAAAGAAGATATTTGGTTACCAGCAGGAAGTAGTTTGGAAAGAACAATGCCCAAATTCCCAAATATTGTCTATAAATGTTTGTTTTCATTTAAATGGACTTGGTTATATAAAATAAATAAAAAATAAAAGATATTTGGATTTAATCACCGGGTCATTGTTAAAAGAAGGAACAATGACCTAAGTGAACCAGAAGATGCATGAATTGAAAGACAGGCGATTAGACCTGTCAAAGGCACTAATACCCAAAGCGATGCCCAAGTCTACTGCTCTCTGTATCCAAATCATACTTGCCCAAGCAGCAATAAAAGACCCAATTCAACAGGCTAGAAAGATGGCTCAGAGGTTAAGAGTGGGCGGTGCTTTTGCAGGGGACACCAGGCTGGTAACTCACAGCCACCTATAATTCCAACTTGGCAGGATTCACGTGAGATCCAATGCCTCTGGACTCCACCAGATACACATGCCATGTAACATTAAAAATAAAATAATATATTTAGAAAACTGATTCAAGATTTTTCAAATAGAATTTCAAGTGTTCCCTAAATAGCCCAAAACAATCTTTTAAAAGAAAAGCTAAATTGGAAGACTCACACTTTTCTGTTTCAAAACTACTACAAAGCTGTAGCTATCACTTTAAAGTAAGTAACATAAGGCTGAATGAGATTGACACACAAGTGAGAGTTCTGAAACAAACCTACACGTAATCAGCTGATTTCTAACAGTGTTCCAAAGTCCATCAAATTCACCATCAGGGACACTGAAACAGCTGCACCTCCAGAAGCAAGAGAGGACAAAGCTGGCTTCTGCTTCACACAGCACACTCAAATCAATACAAAGTAGAAAACACAAACTACAATATAAAATTCCTAGGAAAAAATGGGTAAATCTTCATGACCTTATATTTGGAAGTCTTATAAATATTACACACAGAGAGAGAGAAACAATAAAAGAAAAAAATATAATTTTAGCTACTTTGGAATTTAAACCTTTGCTTGTTCAAGGATTATCAAGAGAGTAAAAAAGGACTAGCAAAAATGGCTCAGCAGATAAGAGTTCTGGCTGGCCAGAGTACTGGCTGCTCCTTCAGGGGACCTGGGTTCAAATTCCCTTCAACATCTAAGGGATATGACACCCTGTTCTGGCCTCCACATGTAGCAAGCATGCACTCTGTTCACAAATGTTCATGCAGGCAAAATACCCAAAACATAAAAGGAAATAACAATATTTGTAAAAGAAAATAAAAGGACAAATGAAAAAGATATGGATGGGTCACATGTCTGATAAGAATATTCATGGAGACTATATAAAGAACTCAGTCCTACAACTCAACAGGGGGAAATACCTAATTTAAAAGTAAATAAAGGACTTGCATGGACATCATGTCAAAGAAATACAGATGATTACATGAAAATGTTCTCAGCATCATTATTCATCAGGCAAGTGCATAGCAAGATCACAGTAAGATAAACGATGAACTTACAACCTTTAGGGCTATAAATTTATTAGCAAAGTTAATTATATAAAATAATAGTTTTCATTGAGGATGGTTATAATTTTTAAAATACAAACCAATGAATATTTGTGAGGATATGGAGAAGTGAAATGTTTGTACTTTTCTGTAAGGAATATACAATGGTTCAATTACTTAAGAAAACAGCTGGGAGTTCCAAGTTAAACACAGAAGTAAATTATGATCATGTCATTCCACTCAACAGTTAGTTGTAAACTCAAAAAAGTCAACAGACTGTATTCAGATATTCTTGGCAGCAGTATTCAAAATACCTAAATGTATAAACAGCCCAAATGTTCATCAACTGATTGAATGTGGCATATCCATACACTGAACTACAAATCAGACATAAAAATTGATTAACTACTTATAGAATTTAGCTCATGGATGAACCTTGAAAACAGTATGCTAAATGGAAGAAAGCAATCACAAAGGTCATATCTCAAATGATTCCAGTTATGTGACATCTCCATTATGGACATTTCAGACACAACACTGAGTATATCAGCCACTCTAGGGCAGGCTTCATGTTCAGGAGTAGTTGACCAGCTTTAATGGCCTGCAGTTTTTTATCTTCTTTCATTTGGTTACAATTTGGTATTTTTTTTTTGTTTTTGTTTTGTTTCATTTTGTTTTTCTGTTTGGGTATTGGGTTTTGGGGAGTGCTTTGGGGGTTATTGCTGTTGTTTGTTTTGGGTTTTTTCTTCTTGGTTTGGAGGAGTTTTGTTGTTTTTTGGGGTTATTTGTTTCTTGAGAAAGAACTTAAGTTGGGTGAGGAGAAAGAGGATCTGAAAGGACTTGGAAGAGGGAAATATTACCAAATATATTTAAATTTAAAAATTGTTTTAAATAATAAAAATGTCATCTAAAAGCCAGGCATGACAATGCACATCTTTAATCCAGACATTCATGAGGGAGAAGTAGGTGGATCTCTGTGATTTCAAGGCCAATCTTGTCTACAGAGTAACAGGACAACCAGGACCTGTCTCAAAACATTATTATCATTATTATTATATTATTTTAAAATGTTAATAAAAAGAAAATGTTGTTTAAAAAAGAAGTGGATTAATCGTGTTCGCCAATGGATGTACCTATTAGTTTTATGTTGTTTACCACATACAAAGAGGGATGAAAGAAAAGTAAGCACATACATGTGTATGCTCTCTCTCTCTCTCTGTCTCTCTCTCTCTCACACACACACACACACACAGAGAGAGAGAGAGAGAGAGAGAGAGAGAGAGAGAGAATACTGAACATCATTAGCTATTAGGGATATGCAGTTTAAAACTTTAATAAAAAACTACTACTCATCTAAAAAATGGCTCATGTAAAAAACTTATGAAGCTGGCATATTCTGGAACAGATGTGAAGGAACTAGAACTCTGCTATGTCACTGTGAAAAGGCAAGGTATCACAGCTTTTCTGAGAAACAAGTTGCACCGACTTACTAGGTTAAACATATGCTCACCATGTGAGCCAGTGAACCCAGTCATAGAAAGGAACACATTCGCACCAAAACCACCTTCCAGTTAGCATTCCAGATTTATTAATAATTTTCCCAAGCTGGAAATACGCCAAGTACTCATTACCTAAAAGTAGGAAAATATTTGTTTATTTATAAATGAAAAATTACTCAGTAATAAAAAGAAAAATGTCAATAATGTGAGTGAATCTTGGAAGCATTAAGATGAACAGATAAAGTCAGATTCAAAGTCTGCCTATATGACTCTCTAGTAAAGAAAAACATACAGTGACAAGTGATCACAGGGGTGGGATGGGGCTGGAAGATTCACCACAAGAGCATGAGGGAATATGGTTTAAAGATTGAAATGTTCTCCATATTATATCTAATAGTGGTTATATGACTGTGGACACTGCCAAAGTTACAGAATGGTCCATATTCAGATGTTTTTACTGTGTTTAATTTTAACTTCAGTTAAGCTGACTTTAAAACTACCTGTGCCTTTTATAAGCTATCATTGTCTCTCTTGAGAGCACAAAGGCAACCCTTTTATTTTTGTGGTATTAAAAGTAGAAGGCAGGTCATTTCAAGAAGCCAAAATCCTTTCTCAGCTTAATCCCCCATTTCAGAGAAGACCAGAAAGGAAAGTCAAGGGCCAGGCTTCAGGGTCATCAGGGAGAATGGACGGAGAATGGGAGAAGGGGATGCAGACAGGTTGAATGAGTGGAGAATGAAGCATTGATCAAATTGACCATGGGAAGGAATGGTGAGTTAGGAACAACAGTTTTTCATTTTATCTCTGGATTCGCCACAAGGAAGCACTTTTGCTTCTATGCATTCTCCTCCCCCTCCTCCTCCTCCTCCTTCTTCTCCTTCTTCTTTTTTTTGGGGAGGGGGTTGTTTGTTTGTTTGCTTGCTTGTTTTTCTACACAGATTTTCTCTGTGTAGCTTTGAAGCCAGCCCTGGAGCTCACTCTGTAGACCAGGCTGGCCTCAAACTCACACAGATCTTGCCTACCTCTGCCCTCAATGTGCTGGGATTAAAAGCATGCACCATCACCACCACCCAGGGGCTGGCTGTATGCATTCTACAAGCTAAAGCAATCAGGTTCACCAGAAGACTGCTGTAGCACATTTATATTCAGATGAAATTAAAATCTATGTGCCCTCTCATAGTACCCAGCAACATCTAGGAACAAGGCAAATATTTGAATAATTAATGAGTTGATATGCTAAAAGTTGCTAAAGGGCAGGGCAATTTTCCATTAAATTAAAATTTCTAAAGGGACATGTGTTGCAACTATTGTGTTGCCTGTTCTAACTGAGAAGGTGCTGGAGGAAGCCATATGGCGTTTTTTTATGTGTGCTTGTTCTGAATAAAGCCTATCCAAATAGGCTGCTTCAGTGCTTTCAAAACTTTAAAAGAGACCCAACATAGACCTCAGCAATCAAACTCAATGTCAGCAAAGTGTGTCTATGCAGTTTGAGATCACTGGAGCGGCTCTGTGGATCATATCGTTGATTTGTGGCACGTTCATCTTGCATCTGCCCAATGGTTTATTAAAATTGGCTACACAAATACCAATAAAGTGAACAGCCCCACCGAGAGTTGACCAAACCACATCATTTTCTCCCACACTGAGGACATATTGTAGCCAGTAGTAATTTTACAGTAGCTCTCTGTCATACTAGATGCAAGGCTTTGCAGACAAGCATCCATAATACAGTAAGACTTTCCCAAAAGTGCAATAAAGAAATGGGTTTATGAAATCACCATTAAATGTAGTAGAACATTGAAGAGATGAGTAGACCAGAGGAAAGATAAGATGACAAACAGAATAAGACAGCCCAATTAAGAGTTATCTTCTCCACAGGAAGGTCCACTTGTGTAGAGAAAGCTCTTTATGACTGTTAGATTCTAAGGCATGAGATGAGGTGGTACTGGGACCCTTAGAAGTCACCAGTCACATGTGGCGAATCATTCAAAGAAATAGGTTTAAAAATGGACAAAAAGGTGTAATAAATACCCAAGTTTGTCATTATCTTTCCAGTTCTGAGTCACTTTTCCATGATATTAAGTATGTGACTGACAGATATTTTAATACTATTCTTAGTGATACAGAGATGTAACAGATATATACTCTGTGTATACTGTTCCCTGTTTAACACAAAAACATAAGCATATAGAGAATTTTTAAGAAAGAATTTTAAAGTCATGGGCACTGAATGACAGTCACCCAGAAAAAGTGATCTCTTTGCTCTCTGATGCCTGTAGCTTTTATCATGTGTCCTCTCTAGAACACTACTTAAAACCTTTGACTTCGCTGAAGTGTAGCTGCACTGTGGCAGTAGTGTGAACCATTAGATTCCCCAGGTTTTGAAATTAAGGTGAATATGTTTACATCCCAACAGACACATATACTTTTTGTTAGCTTGGTGGTTCTGGGACAGTGTAGCTCTGAAAAAAACAAAACTCTAGGGTAATATTTATGTTATCTAATAATTTGAGAAGCCTCAGTCCATAGTCACCTGGACAAGGTAGTTCTTGGTAATGGGAAAGGTCCATAGAAGAAGTAAATTATCACTACATGACCACTGAGAAGCACAAGAGAGGTCAAAGTTCAAACATCCCCAATGACCTAATTTCCTCCTACAGGCCCATCTTGTAATGGCCCTTTAAGATATGGGCACACTTATTCTGATATCATGGCCTAGATTTACATTTCAGCATGATAGAAAAGGCAAGGAGCTGTGAAAATGTGTCTATCAGTTCTGTCCATCTGTTCCTTCATAGCTCTGTATTCCTGCTAATTTGGCCAATATCACACACACACACACACACACACACACACACACACACACACACACACACACACACGATAGAAGACATTGGTAGTTGGAATTTATCTCAGGCAAGTAAATGTGCAACTAGGAGACAATATAGTTTCCCTGAATTCAGATAAAATTTAAGAGTCATCCTGAATGGATCTACCAGAATTAATAAAGTTTTTGCTTTGTTTTTGAAGATACAATATTACTATTAAAGTCACAAATTGGGATTTAGCCATCTCTGCTATCAAGACTCATACAAACTCAGAGGAATTAAAGTCATTCAGTGGAATGGAATATAAGAATGTGGGGCTGGGAAATGGTGGCACACGCCTTTAATCCCAGCACTCAGAAGGCAGAGGCAGGCAGATCTCTGTGTGTTTAACAAGAACCTGGTCTAGAGAGCTACAGAGAAACCCTGTCTTGAGAGAGAAAGAAAGAAAGAAAGAAAGAAAGGAAGGAAGGAAGGAAGGAAGGAAGGAAGGAAGGAAGGAAGGAAGAAAGACGGAGAGAGGGAGGGAGGGAGGGAGGGAGGGAGGGGAGAGAGAGAAGTATTGTAGGGAAGAAACTGAAAATTCTACTTCAGAAATGCCTTCTTCTGTCCACACAGTAATTTTTCAATGGCCTCAAGAGTTATAGAGATTCCCACCACACCAGGTTCTTCTACTAGATGCAAACACAGGCAATGAAACCATAAAGACACTTCCTCTGCACCAAAATGGCAGATTGATGAAAAAAGCTTGCATCCTAGGTCATATTTCTTAATTCATATCAAAACCATCTCTTAGAAGCAGCTGCTTTCCAGAGCCTGCACCTTGAAGGAGAAGCACAAAGTGCAAGGTTTGGTGGCAGAGAACGAATCACCACAGCTGGATGTGGAGGCTGGGATAGTGGGGCTGCTAACCACTTTACCATGATATGGCATTGTTGGTTTCTAGCTCTGAGCTCTATATGTTAGGAGTCATCTTCTCCATCCCTATTTTCCCACAATTTCTGATTTTTTTTTAATATGTGGTGTGCATAACTATACCTGCAGACACTTTCTTTCCAAATACAGTTGGAGGCCAGGTATGACTTTCTGTGGAAAGGCCATAGTCTGTAGGGGCATATAGAGTAATTTTTTTTCAAAATTTTAATATCATCTTTTTTCGAATTTTTTATTATTTTTTTCTTATTTTACATATTGATCCCAGTTCCCTCTCCCTCCCATTCCCCCATGCCCCCCAACCCCTCTCCTATCTCATTCCCCACCCACTCCACAGGGAGGGTCTAGGCCTCCCTCCTGTCTCTAGCTTAAGAGAGTATCCCTTCATGGGGAATGTGTTCCCAAAGACCTTTCATGCACCAGGAATACATCCTGGTTCCACTGTCAGAGGTTCCATAGACTGCCCAGGCCTTCTAATTGAGACCCATGTTCAGGGGGTTTGAGGAGGTCCAAAAGTGGTTTCCCAGCAATCAGTCTGGGGGGGTCCATGCTCCCCCTTGCTCAGGTCAGCTGTCTTTGTGAGTTTCTGTAGCCTGGTCTTGACCCCTTTATTTATCATTCCTTCCCTCTCTGCAACTGGATTCCAGGAGTTTGGCTCAGTGTTTAGCTGTGGGTGTCTGCTTCTGTTTCTAACAGCTACTAGATGAAGGCTCTATGATGGCATATAAATTAGTTATCAATCTCATTTCAGGGAAGGGCATTTTAGGTAGCCTTTCCACAGTTGCTCAGATTGTTAGTTAGGGTCATCCTTGTAGGTCTCTGGACATTTCTCTAGAGTCCGTTTTCTCTTCAAACCCATAATGGCTCCCTCTATTATGGTATCTCTTTTCTTGTTCTCATCTATTTCTCCCCCGACTCAATCTTCCTGATCCCACATGTTCTCCTCTTCTCCCCTTCTCTTTCTCCTGACTCCCTCTCCACTCACTGCTCCCCACCCATCCACTCCCAATATGCTCAGGAGATCTTGTTCCTTTCCCCTTCTGTGAGGGACCATGTATGCCTCTCATAGATTCCTCCTTGTATCCTAGTTTCTCTGGTGATATGAATAGGCTGGTGAGCCTTTGCTCTATGTCTAAATTCCATATATGAGTTAATACATACCATGTTTCTCTTTTTGTGACTGGGTTACCTCACTCAGGATGGTTACTCAAGTTCCATACATTTGCCTGCAAATTTCAAGATTCCGTTGTTTTTTGTTTGTTTGTTTGTTTTTTGGGTTTTTTTCCTGCTGAGTAGTATTCCATTGTGTAAATGTACCACATTTTTTTTTTTTTACATAGGACTGTCATTGAACTTCTAACACAGCAGAAGCAACTCTGCTTCAACCCTTTTTTCTTCATAGTGAAAGGTCTCTAGTATGGAGAAAGGTAGGGCATGAGGCTATCCTAGCCTTAGTGAAAAAAAGAGAGAGAAAAAAAGTAATTTATTCCTGCATTTCTTTTACATTTGTTCTTTAGTTTTCTGATTATAGGTGGTGAATAGGATCCTAACCACTGCCAACTCTAATCAACTAGTAGTGGCTCCCTGGAGCACTGAAGTAAAGGTGTTGCAGCTACTTCTGGGCTCAGTGGAAACAAATACCACAATTGATTAGTGATATCTGGCAGGAGTTCCTGTACATGTCACCCTGATCCATTGTGGCACTGTTGGAGAAACCAGACTAGGCTCTGGATTTAATCAGCTTATCTTTGTAGATAAAGAAGTCGATTCTCTGAATAGTAGCTATTCCTGTCAGTTCTACATGACGCTGTTCCCTTGGATAAACTGAGATAATGAAGAACTTGAACCAATATGGCTGGATCCATTAAAATCCAGACAATAAGGTGCTGTACATTGGATAGGCCCTGCCACTCATTTACTATCTTTTTACTCAGGGGCTTTTTCTACTTATTATGTATTTTGCCATATCCCCTCGGTTAACCTATTTAATACTTGTCTTATTTCACCCATTTATAAGATACCAACAAGGAGCCAGGAGACATTCAAGATATGGGTTTCATACATGTGAGTTTGGTTATTTTCTCATTAAAGCAGGCAACCCCTGAACCACAAATTATTTAATTGTTTAAGCAGCCTAGCCCCTGTCTGGAAACATTTGTTCCACTGGAAAGAACCTCCAGTTAAACCCTTTCTATAATGTATGGTCTGAACCTGCAGAGGGGAATAACAGTGGCTCAAGGGGAAACTCCAAGAGAACTGAATGATTCACTCATAAGAAAACCATGTCATCTATGTTCTAAACGGTACTGAAAGAGGATGGATGGTATGGGGAAAAGCATGGCTGTCAGGGGTCAGCAGCTCTGTGTTGCCATAGGAATGAGCCTCAGGAAGAATTACTTAGTATATTTCTTCATTAACATTTTCTTTCACAAAAATATGTATTTATAGTTATGATTAAAATAATATGTATGTGCATGTGTGCATGCGTATGTAACTCTATGTCTTAGAGTTTCTATAGAGGTGGTACAGCACCATGATTTAAAGCAACTTGGAGAGGAAAGGATTTATTACATCTTACTCCTCCAGGTAACAGTCAGTAGCTGTGGTGTGGGGGGGGCAGGAGCTCCAGCAGGGAAGGAGCTGAAGCAGAAGGCATGAGGATCACTGCTTCTTAGCTTGCTCAGCCTGTTTCCTTATATCCCAGAACCACCTGCCTGGGATGGCACCAAGCAAATGTGCTGGGCCCTCCCACATCAATCAGCTAGCAAGAAAATATGTCACCAACTTCCCTACCAGTCTTATGGGGAATTTTCTCAATTAAGATTCCTTCTTCCCAGGAATGTCTAGGTTTGTGTCAAGTTGACAAAACCCAATACATTCTGTATAATTGTAAAGACAAAGCATTTTAAATGGTTACTTAACTTTATGCATCTAGGAAATTCACACGTGGGGGATAACTCATTGGTCCACATCCACACAGAGAGTATGTAAGGACACACCCATGAAATTCCCACTTGTGGTGGTTTTAGTGCCTTCCAGTTGCCATCTCCCTAATGAGCCTGAGCACTCTTAAACTTACAAATAATAAGCAGAAGGGAGCTCTAGGGAAAATGTTCTGCTCACTTGTGAGCTGGTAATTCGTCAGTGCCATATAATTTAATTTACTCAGTAGTAAATGCCAGATGCCAGATCCCATGGCTGAAAAAGTAGGCCACTGATTAGCCAGCCAGCAGTTTGGATGAAATCAATCCCATTGCATTGAAGGTGGAATTACCCAGTGAGGAAAATATGAAAGCATGGAGTGTGTTTTGGCAAATGTTTTCATCCATGTGAGGCAGAGTCTTGCGAGAGAGGATCCTGTCATTGTCAAAACCACAATCTCTCCCAGTAATACAGCCCTGGCTATGCTTCCAGCCACAGCCAGGAACCACATCTCAATAGATGTATTTAACGTGCATGTAGGGCTGAAACGGCCCTGTGCAAATGCAGGTTTCTCTGGTTTACATGTGTGGCATGGCTGTGCAGAAAGAACTCCTGCCTGCCCCGGGTGGCTAATGTAATACTCCTATAAACTTAGATGCATTATATGCATAAATTCAAAGCAGAAAAGGCCAAGATTTTTCTCTAAGTGGTTTAAATCCACCTGAAGAATAAAATGAAAGCACTCAAGTCTTCCTGATTAATGGAGAGCCATAGTAACAGAAAGCCCCCAGCCTCCCAGGCTAGGCTCAGGTCCTGCCATTCTTCTCCTTGCCGTCTGTCCTGTTTCCATGCAAATGAAAATGCCCATGCTTTCAGACTTTAAACATTCATTTTGAAATCATGAATGTTGCCACCTGAATATCGAAGACCTTAGAAGTTCCCTTCCTTCTTTGACATTTCGTCCACAAATCAAATAATCCAACCTGTTAAAATCCCACCTAAGCAGAAATTGAACACCCAAGTCTGTGTTTCTCTGCCCCTAATATTTGCTAGTGTACTGCCCAAAGGTTTCAAGATTATCATCTCTGGGTAGATGTTTCTATAAAGTAGCCTCTAGAAAACTGTGAATATGAGGCTGTCAGCCTTGTGTTTGTATATGAATAACACAGGTGTCTTGAGATCTTTACCTCTTATTAAAGTAAAATAGAAGGGCTACAAACAGCTTTCTTGTTTGGCTAGCATGCTGAATGAAGCCTGTGGGCTCAATTTTTCAGTAACGAGGAGCAGGGGAGACAAAACATAACATATAAACAAGGATGTCTCTGCAAAGCTTTTCTGCTTTTAAAACACTGGTTCTCAGCCTGTGGCTTATGATCCTTTTGGAGGTCTAGCAACCATTTCACAGGGGTCAAATATCAAATCTGCATATCAGGTAATTACGATTTGTAACAGTAGCAAAATTAGTTATAGAGTGGCAACAAAATAATTTTATGGTTGGGTCACCACAACATGAGGAACTGCAGTAAAGGGCTGCAGCATTTGTTAAGTTGAGGATTGCTGTTTTAAAAGATTCTAAGGATTGCCTAGGGGAGATGGCATATTGAGAAAGCCAGCACCTATAGAAGAAGACAGGAGCAGTCAGTCCTGTAATGCTTGTGTTGCGTAGGTGGAGACAGAGAATCTCAGAGCTCCTGGGCCACTCAGCCTAGCCAAATTTGTGACTTCAAGTTCAGAGACTGTCTCAAAAAAGAAAAGTTCAGAGGGACAGAGAGAGATAGCCTCTGTCAGCTTCTGTCCACCACATCCACACACTCAAGTATGCATATTCATATACCACACGCACACACAGAAACACACATGCAAAATAAATTCTAAGCATATGTGCTGCCTCACTCTAGTACCTAAAATCTCCATGCCATAGTCCTAATAATGTGTTATATGTCTTCATTCTTTCCCTGATGTTAGAGGAAGCGAAATCCTCTTAGCCCTTACTGTGGTACTTACCCTCCATGAAACCACTGGATAGAGACCTACCATGAGATATTTAGTGTGATAAAGCCCTGGCGTGAAGGCTGGCTAAGTTCCCACTGTCTTAAGCTTGTCTGTATTAGTATTTTATGGAGTTTGTATGCTGCAGTAGCCAATCGGCTCAGTGTTCAACATAACTAAATTTCATTCCCCCTTATTCTCTTGTCTCTGGGTGCTTAATGGCATCATCCACTTGACTCTGTGAATAACCTCTGCCTCTATCATTTCAAAGACTATGGATAGACCTTGTTATAAAAGAGTAGAATAAGTCTCCATCTTCATCTCATTCTCCTCCCTTTAAGTAGTACACTGGCTATTTGTACTTATTAGTTACTATATTTTTAATGTTTGAACATCTGTACACCTTCTAACTGCCCTTTCTGCCATATCTCTTCCTCTACACTATCCTGAAGGTGTGTGATAATGAGTTTACTAGACCCTAGCTAAATGATAAATGGGTGTTCATTGGGGAACAACTTACACAGATGATAATAAAGAACCGCCAAAGCCTTTCTCTGCCCTTCAAATCCGATCTGTGACCTAAGAGAAAGAATCCAGAGAGTGAGTCCTGCCTCATGCTTCCTTCCTCCAAGTTCCAACCACACCTGAAGCCATGCCCAAAGGGGTTTGGCCATTAACACAAATACACTGGCAAGGATAGATGCCACTACACTACCCCCAACCCCAACACCCATGTATGTACAGGCATACACAGAGACAGAGTAACTTGATGCTCCATAGCTTCCTAAACACATACAAAATAGATACTTACATATGCTGCTGCCTCTCCTTGGAATGACCTTGACTAGCAAGCCCATGCATCCATCCAACTCAACACAGTCTCCTACATGGATTGATACCACTTAATTACTTGTACGGGTGGATATACCCATGAAATGCAGCCTACAAATCTAAAAGGCCTTCCAACACATAGGAGGTGCTCAGCAAATAGCAGAAGGAAGTCACTCTTTGGGCTAGGACAGGAATGTGGTATTTTAAAATTCAGCTGCTCAAATGCTGAGACAAGACCTTGGAGAACAATACTCAGAAAATACATGAGGAAGAAGGGGTTAGATGTCGGTCTCCTCACCCTGCTTAACAGAGTATCCTAGACTGAGTGTGCAAATGAAGTATGTTTCTCACAGTCCTTCCTGGAGGCTGGGAAGGCCAAGGCCAAGCATTGGCATGTTCACTGTAGGCTGAGGACTTGCGTCTTCATAGCTGGTAAATTTTAACAGTGTGTCCCCATGATAGAAGCTTTCAACAACTCCCTCTGCAACTTTATAAGGGCATTTATCTTAAACAGTGCCTTTCACCTCCCAATGGTCCTTTCCCCTAATGCCATCACCAACTGGGGTCAGGAGCTGTCTTAGTTAGAGTTAGTATTGCTGTGGTGAAACACCATTACCAAAAGGCAAGTTAAGGGGGAAGTATTTGATTTATACTTCCATACCACTATTCATCATCAAATGAAGTCAGGGCAGGAACCTAAAGGGAGGAGCTGATACAGAGACCATGGAGGGGCTGCTTACTGGCTGGCTCCTCAGGGCTTTCTCTGCCTGTTTTCTTATAGAACCCAGGGCCACCAGCCTAGGGATGGCACCACACACAACTGACTGTGTCTTCCCCGCCATCCCTAATTAAGAAAATGCCCTAAAGGCTTGCCTTGAGGTCCCCTCCTCTCAGATGACTTTAGCTTGTGTCAAGTTGGCATAAAATTATTCAGCACAGGGTAACGACATTTGAATTTAGAGAGGGCGGGTGAGCATTCAGACCATAGTATCTACAAATCTAGGAATTCAATGCATTACTACTTATTTTGTAATTGAAATTTTAAACATGATAATGTATATGCAAACATTTTGGCAAGAGGCAACCTTTGGGATAGTCTCTATTTTTCCATGTGTAAAAAAGTTTAATTTCTCCAGGTAGCAAAACCCTAGTAGGCATTGCCATGACCAGGCATCGGCACAATGAATGTCAACTCCAACCTTTTTTTCTTCATTTTTTGCTTTTTTCAGGTTATAAACTCAGCTGCCAACTGTCCCGGCCAGATGACTCTTCACCTCAACCCTTCCCTAGTGTGTGGAGGGGATGGATTCACTCACTCTAACTTCGACGGCTGCATTGCCTCGGCCTTGAGCATCCTGGAAGCTTTAAAGAATCATATTTAGGGTCTATGCCCTTGTTTTCTACATTGACTTGGGGATTTTTGTTTTCACAGACCTCTGTTATTAATTACTATGTTTTCCATTTTGTGGAGAGAAATTACTTGGAAAATGTCTCCAGTTAACTGTCCTTTTCATATGAAATATTAAAAACAATATTATAATTTTGATAGCTACCACCCATAGTAAAATGATAATTTCTTAGACTTTGCCCTTTTCTCTGCTTCTCTGATTTTCCATGACCAGTTCTTCCTGGACTAAAATGGTGCTCATGAGAGACAAATAACCCATCTCCAGAATTATACTAAATCAAAGTTCCCATTCAAGGGCCCAAAAATTTATTATCCTTTTGAAAACTTCAGTTCTGAATAAAGAACAATCATCACAAAGTCTCATTTTGTAATTTCACACATATTCTTGTATTGAAATTTTTATAAATTGTTGAAATGCAAGATTTCTTTAAGATGTGGATTAACTTTTGTTTCTTAGTTACTTTCGAAGTTATTAAGGCTCTGAGTAGTAGGTCACATATGTCACCAGACTACAGTTTGGAGTGCAGCTTGACCCACAAAGGGACACAGTAGAGGTTGGCAGAAAGTGACATGAATCATCCTTATTTCCCAAGTTACACAATACTTGTTAGCCTTAAAGCAAATTCCAGTCTTCATATGTAAGTAAAGCAGAACTGAGAGGAATTTTATCGGTCTTTGGCACTAGATTCCCCCATGGTTGGTGCTGTCCATTAGTTTGTCTTAAAAAAATTGTAAGTGTAAAGGTTTAAAGTACAGTTAGGAGTTCTGCTGGTTTGTTAAGTGGTGGTATAGTAGGTTCCCCTCTAAAGTCTATAACCTTATGTGCCTGGAGTAGTTAGCTAGGTTTCTAGTATTAGGCATAATTTTCATCTTGTTGAGAAGACTTTGAGTCCTATTAGATAGCTATTGCTTACCACCAAGATATGAATACTACTATTGCTTTAAGGATATCTTGCCATGCTGGTCATTGTTGTGGTCATAGGTATCACAGCTAAATAGGACTATTGGTTCCTTCCTTCCCTTGTTAGCCAGCTTGCATAGCACCTTCCAGTACTATCAAAACTTGTCTCAGGGAGGAGGCTTTCAGGTCAGATATAGCCTTATCCTTCTGTGTACCATGTCCAAAGTACCCTCAGTAATAAGGTCTTACAACTGATCTTTGGGAGGCAGCAAAGGCCAACGGCAATAGCATATATTACTTGAGAATGTCTCTTGGATTCTCCTGGCCAACAACTGAAAAGGGGTTTCTCATGCCTTGTGATGGGGTTTTGTTCATCTATGGCTCGGGTAGTAGCATTGTCAGACTAATTATCATAACTTTACCACTCATCAAATAAGTCCCTCTTTGTGGCTGATGGAGAGCATTACAGAAACCTCAACTGATCAAAAAGCAAAGAATAACTGATCATGAAATGTCTGGCCCCAGGGGATACGTACCTACTACTATACCTAAATCTCAGAGAACGTTTCAGAAGAATGGGAAAAAATGGAAGAGCCAGAGAACCAGGAAATCAATCTGCTATGAAATTGTGTCTTCTAGAAATGACAGGGAAGCTGCACTCAGGATACCTCAGCAGTGCGACTACCTGTACAAGACCTGTAAGGACAGCAATGGACAGGTTAAGGTAGAAAGGGGAAATCTCATGGGGCCCCACCCCTGAACAAAGAACTACAGGTAGCTAAGGAACGCTGAGAAAGAGAAAATGAGCCTTTCCCAGGGAGAAGACTCATAACTGGTTATCAAGTTCCAAGTGGTCAACTCTGAAATCACATACATAAAGCAATACTGAACAGACTCAGAATATTTTATTTCAATATTTATACATATATGTAACAATAATAATTAAAGGAAAAGAGGCCATGAATTTGAGAGTGAGGAGTGGAAATGGAAAGGGCTGAAGGGAGGAAAGGGGAAGGGAAATGATGTAATTATATTTTCATATTTCTTGTTTTTTGTTTTTTTTTTTTTTTTTGAGACAGGATTTTTTTATGTAGCCTTGGCTGTCTTGGAACTCACTCTGTAGACCAGGCTGGCCTTGAACTCACAGAGAGATCTGCCTGCCTATGCCTCTCAAGTACTGGGATTAAAGCTGTGCACTGCCACTGCTTGACTTTAATTTTTAAATAATTGAAAAACAGATTTAAAGATGGCATTAAATTTATGATCCCTCTACCTCTGCCTCCTGAATGCTGGGACAACAGGTGCAGATTATGATTTGGGTTAATTTTCAGTTGCTGTAATGAAACATCATGACCGAGACAACTCGAAGAAAGAGTTTATTGGGGCTTACAGTTTCAGAGGTTGGGTCCACGACCATCATGGTAGGGATGCTGGCAGCCAGCAGACATAGCACTAGGGTAGTAGCTGAGAGCTTACACACTGAGACACAAACTAATCCTTTCAAATAGTTCAATCAAGTAGGAACCAAACACCCAGAAAAATGAGCCTTTCAAACCACCACAGTCACAATGCCCTGTTCATGGGGTGCTGAGGACAGAGCCCAATGCTTTGTGTATGCTAGCCATAGACTCTGCCCACTGAGCTACATCTCCAGCCCCCTGTAACTTCATTTTGAAAGAAATAAATAATAGTTTCAGACTCCTAAACTAGGAAAAATGTATCCAAAGAGTTTGCCCTCAGCAATGTTTAATTCACCTGCTTGTTCTTGCCACATGCACACCTACATAGACACTGGCAGGGATTTCTGGTTTATCTACAAATAAGGACCTGGTCCTCTGGCATGTGAGGATAGCTTGCCTTTTAGCAATAAATGGGCAAAACGCAAAAAACTAAAATGCCTGCGTGTAACTGGTGTCACTTCCTTTGAAAACATAGGAAGGGAAAATAAAATGTAGTTTCTAACATAAAATAATGAAGTGATTTATTGCATGACACTCATCCATATTTGATGAATATTTTTCATTGTTTTTTTTTCCCTTCGAGTATCTAAAAAGTCGTTAAACTGCCTTCATTATTTTGTTTTAAACAGATATATGTCTGAAGCCATTGGGAAGAAAGCGTTTTGAACCTTTAATAACAATGGCGTACTTATGTCCTACAAGGGAAGAAAAACTTATAAATCGGGAAATGGGTTAGTTACAGAATCCTTCTCCCAGGCCCTTACTAAAATGTTTCAAAGCTACTCATTCCAAGCACATTGTTCCACCCCTTCTGCACATTTTGTTACATGTTGACAATGTGAGCAGACTCCACCCCCCTCAATACCTAGATCACTGTCACTTTGCTGTTTCAGTCCTTCCAAAGACCCTAGCACCTTTCCATTTCCACTTGCCTCTTGCCCTTTAGAAAAGAAATAGCTGAGGAAATCCATGCCCTAGTAGCTATTAGAAGGATGTTATAAAAGACTATAAGACAAGGATGTCCACAGATACTCCCACCCCGCCCGAGACTGTGAGAGCCAGCAGTGATTCCAACAGTGCTGGGTGTATTTCCACTTCACAAGACCACACATCACCAGTGCCTGTCCAAGTAAGGGCTTTTATTAGTCAAGCCAGCCAAAGAAAGCTGCTGTGTTTTGAAAGGCACATATTCAAGTGAGAAATGGCTTGAGTGGTGGGGTGATTTAAAACTTGTTAGCTGATAAATATAGCCTTTGCCTAAATAAAACTTTATGATGCCTATTGAAAAGCTCAATGTCTCTGTGCATCTTGCTCAGGCAGCCACGGTGACAGATTCTAGCAGTGGAACAGTGTTTGCACCTTTGGCATTTCTGAAAGGGAAGGGTATGACTAAAAACACCAGGAAAGCAGTAATAATCACCGACCAGATATAAACTGAGGAGAAAAGGGGCTCTTCCTTGAGTCACCAAGCCTTTTGCACACAATTCCATCATACACACACACACCCCTCCCCACCTACCCACCACTTTGTTAAATGAAAAAGAATAAGGTCAATTTTACGTTCTTCAGGCACTTCACCCGTAGGGAAGTGTGTGGGTATATATCCGTCCACGTTTTTCATCTTCCCAAAGCCCCTGTGAAATAATCAGATCAGAAAATTCTTGGCCACATTTAACAAAGAAACCAAGACCCTGAGCTAAGGTCATATAATGACACTCTAGGACAAGAACCCACTCTTCCCATGATGCATTTCTATCACTGGAGCCACTGCTTCCAGGCGAGCATGGAGATTAGAGTTGGCTGAAACAGTCATGGGGGACAGGCCACATAATGTGGCCTTCCTACTGCTCTTTCCTTTCAGAGAGCTGATGCTAACCCTGACATGATATTATAGGGGTTTGATGTAGGACAAAATCTCCGTAAGTACTGGCTAAGTGATTTATACTCCTCCCTTTCCTGTTTCCACTGGCTGGTGTATCACCTTCTGGTGGGCAGGGTAACAGTGGGGGCACTTGCTGTGGGAATAGCTGTGTCCTAATGTCCTAATGATACTGAATGTCCATCCAGTGGTTTTGTTTCACCTCTAACCCATCTGTCCTTCTGTACATGTTTCTTTTGTCCATTTGTCCCCCTTGCTCCATTCTAGTCTCTTCCCTTTCTCCCATCTCTTCTAGTCATTCCTCCTGCTCCTTCCTGATAGTTAATTTCCATCTGGTCTCTCTTAGGGTCCTCCTTGTTTCCTGGCTTCTCTGGCAGTGTGAATTATAGGCTGGTGATCCTTTGCTTTATGCCTAAAATCCATGTATGAGTACATACCATGTTCATCTTCTTTGACTTGGTTACCTCACTCAGGATGGTTTCTTCAAGTTCCATCCATTTGCTTGTGAATTTCAAGATTCCATTGGTTTTTTTGTTTGTTTGTTTGTTTGGTTGGTTGGTTGGTTGGTTGGTTAGTTGGTTGGTTTTTTTTCCCTGCTGAGTAGTATTCTGTTGTGTAAATGTACCACATCTTCTTTACCCATTCTTCAGTTGACCCCAACTAACAATATGAGCAATAGTGGAGAGGCTACCTTAAATGCTCTTCCCTGATAATGAGATCGATAACTACCTTATATGGCATCCTAGAACCTTCATGTAGTAGCTGATAGAAACAGAAGCAGACACCCACAGCTAAACACTGAGCTGAACTTCTAGAATCCAGTTGAAGAGAGAGAGGAGTGATAAGTAAAGGGGTCAAGACCAGGCTGCAGAAACCCACAGAGACAGCTGACCTGAACAAAGGGGAGCTCATGGACCCCAGACTGATAGTTGGGAAACCAGCATAGGATCAACCCAGACCTCCTAAACGTGGGTCTCAGTTAGGAGGCCTGGGCAGTCTATGAGACCTCTGACAGTGGAACCAGGATGTATCCCTGGTACATGAAAGGACTTCAGGAGCACATTCCCTATAGAGGGATACTCCCTTAGCCTAGAGACAGAAGAGAGGAACTAGACCCTACCCCAAATGACTTGACAGATTTTGATGAGCCCTCTTGGAAGGCCTCACCCTCCCTGGGGATTGGATGGGAAATGGGATGGGGTTGCGGTATGGGAGGATGAGAGGGAGAGGGAACTGGGATCAATATGTAAAAAAGAAAATTATAAAATTTAAAAAAGAAAACAACAACAACAAAAACAAATATATCTTGCAAATGATGTTAACAGAAAGCATAATATACAAAAAGAATGAACTAGGGAAGTACATGTGAAATTGATCCAAGGACAATTGTTTGGAATTTTACTCAATAGTATTTTGTAAGATTTAAATAGATGGAAATATGTCACATCCCTGGAAGAGAAAGGTGGTAATTATAGGCTTATAGTATCTCCTTAATAGTCTTAAGTGACACCTGATTATAGTGGGCTTTTTTTTTTTTAACCCAAAGCATAATTCTAAAGTCAATCTAGAATATATTAACAAAGTAAAACAACAATAAGGTAAAGAGCATGTAGCTTTGGTCTACCATAAAGCTACAGTTGGCTAGAATTGACACAAATCCACAAAAATGTTAGCTCTAATGTAGAACTTAATGTGATAAAAGGGACAGTACAAAACCAATGAGAAATAAAGAACCATGTGTTATATGATACATTTTGCTATGTTAAGGTTAAAACCCTTCTTTTTATTTTAGACAGAAAAGAGGAGATGATGGGAGATGTCATTCTGTATATGTTTCTTATACTGGTTTAATGAATAAAGCACTGTTGGCCAATAGGAAAGCAAGATAGGCGGGACTAGGAGACAAGGAGGAAAAAGGAAGTAGTAAGAGGGGGTCAGGATGGAGAGCCTGGAGAGAACAGAACCGCCATTCCTCCGCTCTTGGTAAGACCACGTGGAAATACATAGAAATGGGTTAATAATTAAGGCAGAGCTAGCTGATAAGAAACAAGTAACCGGGCCAACAGCATTGTATCAAATACAGAGTCTCTGTGTATTATTTGGGGCTGGCACTGCGGCAGGACAAAGACCAGAGGCGGTGGGCGGAAAAACCTGTACTTCAACCATGTAGCAAGTTGTTTGAAACAAATTTGAAAACTATTTTTGTTAAAAAATTGTGATTTTTTTTTAAATTCTAACAACATATCACTTGTGCTTAAAAGGGAGAAAAGTGCATTACAAATCAGCAAGAGTAAGGCCCTCCTTCTATTTCTTTCCTTCTTAGTATTTCATTTAGCTAAACCATTGCAGTATACATGCAGACACACAAATACATAGAAACATGATTTGTCTCATGAGTCATTAAACTCCATACATATGTGTGTATGTCTCTGTGTGTTTTTAAAATCCTGGTCTACATCATGAGTAAACTAAAACATTCAAGAAACCACAATGTCAGGCAAGTTTTAGCATGTCAATTTGGTTTCTTTTTTTTTTTTTTAAAGATGAAATGCTAAAAAGAATTGAAGAAAATACTAGTAGAAGTAGAAGCGATAGCAACAGTGGCTCTCAGCTTATAGGTTGTGACCCCTTTGGGGTTCAAATGACTCTTTCACAGGAGTCACCCAAGAGCATCAAAAGCACAAATATTTATATTGCGGTTCATAACAGTAGAAAAATTACAGTTATGAAGTTGCAACAAAAATGCTTTTATGTTGGGATTACCACAACATGTATTAAAAGGTCACAGGATTAGGACGTTTTCAAACCACTGGTTTCTGTCTTGAGTTGACAATATCTTCTTTAAAAGAATGTCATTTAATTCAAAACTATTATACTTTGAGAAATCTTGCTTTTAAAAGTAAGGATAGCTGGTTGGTGGTGGCATATACCTTTAATCCAAGCACCAGGGAGGCAGTGGCAGGCAAATCTCTGAGTTCAAGGCCTGGTCTATAGAAAGAATTCTAGGGCATTCAAGACTGCCAGGACTATACAAAGAAACTCTGTCTCAAAATAAATAAATAAATAAATAAAAGGATAGAGACAAACTTTTATCTTTTATCTGCAATATAATTAAGATCTAATCATAATAAAGAAAAACTAGAAATGGCCTAAAAAACACCAGTAAGAAATAGCTGAATATATTCTGTTAGACCAAAATGACAAAATTTAAGCAATCATTTTAAAATGCACTTTCAAACATGTTATAGTATTAAGAGAAATACATAATCCACTAATATATACTCTTCTCTCCAAAAACACAGGAGAGTGGAAGCTCATTGGGAAAGTTGGAGGAAGAAATGGGGGAGGGGATGTAATTCTATTTCAATGAAAATGTACTTTAAAAATTATAAAGTGCTCATAGTGTATGCTTGCAATGCTCTGGAAGGCAGAATAAGACTGGAATCAGTAGAAAGGTTTTTTAAGCTGCTACGAGCTTTTGGTGAGATCAAGGGCATTCAAGGAGGACACAGACAAGAAAGAAATTTCAGGCAAACTTTCCAATGTGAATGTGAGGTCAGCAGCCCGTGAGGAAAGACCACTCCAGCTGTGTTTCCAACCTTGGCCAGGCCCTGGCATTTAGAGAGCCCAGAGGAGAGGTTGCTGGGTTATGAAATCCAGCTGCCTGCTCAGAAGCTCCAAGGCCAAATCTGAGGGTTCGTAATTTGCTCTCAAGTCCTTCCATGGAATTCAGAAGCCTGAGGCAAACTTTGTGCAGGTGAGAATCCCTTGGTCAGACTTTTAAAGATAGTGACCATGATATTCAAATGTCTGGAGATAATCTGGCCATGTGCTACAATGCCAAAGTCAGTAATATGGATGCCAAGGGAGCTTGGCTAAAGGAGGGAGACAGGTTCACTGGAGAATAAGTCTACCCACCACTTACTAACTTGGGCTTTTAGGGCTGTTCTAGGGGCTTCACACTGTAGCCTGAATTAAAAAAAAAAAAAAGAAGAAGAAGAAGAAGTACACTGTTCTTAAAAATACCACAGTATTGAGTGAGAAAGTTAAATTTTGTGCAGAGGTAACTCTCTGATGGTTCAGAAGTCAAACAATTAGGCATATAGAAAGACAGGTAAATAAATAGATAGATTTAGAGACAGAAGACAAAAAAGTCACTAAACTAGAAATTTAGATTAAAGATAAACAGGGATATCTGTGATAAAGGAGCCTTAAAAGCCATTGAGGATGGACATCTCACTAATGGAATCCATCTCTGGCCCTGGGTAGAAACATGGCTTTCCGATCTCTTCAAAGATTAGAACATTACAAGCTACTGTCTCCTCCCTTAAGAGGATATTCAAGTCGGCCTGTCAGTCACCTAGCCAAAAGACTACCCCCACACACCCCGAGGAAGACTGATTCATCTAAAACCATGCTGAAGGTAGGGGAGAAATGATTATTCCCTTAACTCAACAATGTACTTTCCTCTCCCAGAAACTCCACCCTCGGCATGGTCGCTTAAGGAGCTGTGGTCACACCACTGTATTAAGCATGGTCATCTCTCAGTCCCTGCTCAGAAGAAACTGCCCTCCTTTTTTCTATCTCTTGGTTGCAAATCTGGGCTCATTTTCTTTTGCACCATGGGCTTCTCTCGTTTTGTCTGATGCTAACACTGTTTGAAGCCATTTAGCTGCTTGCTGACCTCCATTGTTGAATATGCTACCTTAACTCAAAAGCCATGGCTTCCTCTCTCCTCTTTCTCACATCCCTTCTCCTAGCTACTGCTAAGATTTACAGCCTGCCTCTTCCATAGTTTTTCTCTCCAACTGTACAAAACCTGCTCCTGAACTTTCTTCTGAGCCTGTTTTCAAAACTTTCATCAACAAAATAAACTCTCCAGGAAGGGACCCCAATTTCCCTGCATATGGAATTAAAAGTGAGGCTCACTATAACTTCTGGAAACATTTGTAAATTTTTAAAATCTTCTGTATAAGTTTAAAATTATAAGAACCCCACAAAAATGTATTTAAAAGATGTACCCAAAAAAAAAAAAAAAGATGTACCAAAAGCAACTGTAATTTGCAGTTCACTCAAATTAAAATCACTTTTTCATGGGATCCCATTCAACTAGCAGAGAATGGAAATGGTTATAGTTCATTCCGAGTTTATTGTGGAATAATGTTTTTGTACACAGTGAAGATGTGTTTTTAGTACTCAGGCATCTGTACTGGCCTGCCTGTGGGGTCTTGACAGCTGCTGCCACTAAGACCACCACCTGTGCTCAAAGATCCCTTTCATCCTCTCTCTCTCTCTCTCTCTCTCTCTCTCTCTCTCTCTCTCTCTCTCTTCCTCTATCTCTCTCCCTCTTTCTCTCTTCCTCTCTCTCTTCCTCTCTCCCTCTCTCTCTTCCTCTCTCTTTCTCTCTCTCCCTCTCTCTCTTCTTCTCTTCCTCTCTCTCCTTTCTCTCTCTCCCTCTCTCTCCCTCTCTCTCCTCTCTCTCTCTCCCTCCCTCTCCCTCTCCTCTTTCTCTCTCTCCCTCTCTCTCCCTCCCCCTCCCTCTCTCTCTCCTTTCTCTCTTCCTCTCTCTCTCCCTCTCTCTTTCTCTCTCTTCCTCTCTCTCTCCCTCTCTCCTCTTTCTCTCTCTCCCTCTCTCTCCCCCCTCTCTCTCTCCCTCTCTCCCCCTCTGGCTCCTCCCCCTCTCTCCTCTCTCCCACTTCTGTCTCTGGAGGCTCATCTCCCCACCCCATTTCCTTTCCCCTTTTTTGTGATCCCTTTCCCTAATAAAGAAAACACCTTTGCTTGAACCTTGTCATATGACATCTTTCTCTTGTGTACCGCTTTCCTTAAATTACAACATGTGTCACTCTGGTTTAATGAATGCCCAATAGCTTGTTAGGGTTCCTAGGCACAGAGAATGCTGGGAAGAAGAAGATGAGGTTGCCATCTCAACACAGGGAGAATGTAAGACACGCAGGAGGAGAGGTAACAGCCACGAGCTGCATGGCAGCACATAGATGAACAGAAATGGGCTAATTTAAGTTATAACAGCTAGTTTGATACAAGCCCAAGCTATCAACCACGCTGGCAGAGGAACAGAGGAAGACTCATTTCAGGAGCTAGACTCTCTTTTCTAAGCATTGGTGATATACTCAGAGTTTCTGCCTTCAATGTGGTTACATTCTAGTTAGTTCACATAAAATTCAAATTATTGGACCCCACAGAAAGTTCATGGAAGGCACATTTTAGTAAATGCCCCTAAGGAACAGCTTATACACACCAGTACACTGCTATTTTTCAAATGTGGGCTTCCACCTGTAAGTGCTTTGTTGTAACAGTTTGGTGAGGAAAAAATGCTTCTTCATTTTTAATAATAGTGAAGAAAAGCAAGTGAAAATGTGGACTCATGACACAGGAAAGAAATGGCCATCAGTTCACAAAGTTTGTTCCCACGCCCTATATCCCAGGGCGCACTACGGTTCATTTGGAAAAGTATGTGTCCCGAGAAAGTATGTACATAAAATGCATCATGGATCCATTCTTCAACCTCCCACACAACACTTTCCCCTTGGCCCAAACAGTAAAATAAGAAGATCCTGGGACAGACTCTCCTTAGGAGGGACAGGTTTTCAGGAATGGGATTCAGTGAACACCCCTGCTGTGATGCTTCCTCCTTTCCCTCCTGGGCTAAGCTGGGAACAGCAATCTCCACAGAAGGCCTGCATCTCCAGGACATGCTGCATCGCTTTGTTTGAAAGGCATTACAGTACCCAGTGAGCTCTGTTCTACTGCCCCACAGCAGAGGGAGAGTATAATTGGCCCCCATAATCCCAAAGGGAGCGGCACTATTAGGAGGTGTGACCTTGTTGAAGTAGGTGTGTAGCCTTGTTGCAGGAAGTATGTCAGTTTGGGGGCAGGATCTCAGGTCTCTTTTGCTCAAGCTTACTTCCTGTTGCCATCTGATGAAGATGTAACCAGCACCATGTCTGCCTTCATGCTGTCATACTTCCCACCACGATGATATTGAACTGAGCCTCTGAACTGTTAGCCTCCACCTCAACAAAATGTTTTCCTTTATCAGAGTGGTCATGTTGTCTTTTCACAGTGAGAGACACTTTAAGAGAGTAGCACACAGGAACCAAATAGATAGCTCCACTTGCTAAGAATTTTTTTTTTTTTTTTTTTTTTTTTTTTTTTTTTTTGCTTATTTTGGTTTGGTTTGTGGAGTATTTTGGTTTGGTTTCTAGTTTTCCTGCTAGTGTGGAACCAGCCAACTCAGACCTTGAACTCCTGGTCCAGCTTCAGCCTTCAGAATACTGGGATGACAGTCGTATGCCACTGTGCCCAGCTACTGAGATGTAGAAACAGGTACTAAGGCATAACACTTTCTTCCTTTCAGGTCAAAATGCTGGCTGTGTGATTCAGGCTCCTCCTCATGCCCAATCAAAACCACATGTAACTCATGTGTGACTCAGATGAGAGATTCCAGTTGTCATGATCAAAATGAAACAGGATAGGGCGAATAAACCCACATGAGACAAACTGAATCCTCCTAGGCACTTGAGGAACCCAAGAGCCTGCTGCGCTGAACATTGAAGACGTGTTCCTGTGGTTTATTTGCATGCTAGCACAGAAGTTTTCTGTCACCGAGAAGAGAAATCCAAAGGCTGCTTCAGCATCAATGATCCCCTGGGTCTTTGAGGGAAGATGCAGGTGAGTCATAACTGGATACATAGAGAGGTACTCTCCAGGCAAAAGATGCTCGGCATCTATCTCTGTTTCACAGCAAAAAGGAGTGGGCTCATGGGGAACTAAAACTGGAATTACTCACACTAAAAGCCATCCTTACTAAAGTGACTCCATCCGACTCAAGTCTCAGACATACCACCTGTGAATCCCACACAGGAATCTGCTCACTAGAGAACAGAGATAATATCCCAGCTGGACCCAGATGTTCCCACAGCATTGGAAGCCACACCTATTCCACTTCAGACCAAGCCACTCAAAGGCTTAATTCTGAGCAGTTGTGGTGAAGATGCCCTCTGTCCAGGACAGGCTGCTATACCACATGCCAAAGATAAGTAAGAGAGGGAATGATTGTTGCCAGGGCCTCGCTGTGATCCCCACAACCTCTTAGAGACCTCCACAACCTCATTGTGACCCCTACCCCCTCATAGTGACACATGACCTCATAGTGACAACCCCCAGATCAGCCTTTGCTAGATCTCAACATGTCACACAGCCCACTAGACCCCTCAGCAGCACCTTATGCATCCACAGCACAGAAGTCACCTCAGGCACAGAATCTGGCTCCGCAAGGGACAGAGGGAAGAAATGTCTTGCTCTGTCCTCCAAAGCAGGGATCTGTGCATTGTGTTTTAAATGAGAAAACTCCCTCCAAAAAAAAAACCTCTAGAAAAGTACTCCCCATTCACTTGGTAGTTGGGATTGTATATTTCCTGTCTACTGTTGAGATATCAGCATTTGGAAAATGTGGTTTCCTTCCAAATGAATGAGCTAGAAGCACACAGGCTTCTTCCTCCCTTAAATTCCAGTTATAGGCTCAACTTAGCAAACACTGTGGTGGCAGCCTTGAGCTGGTTTCCTGAGAATGCCAAGGAAAGGCAGTTTCCACTACTCTCAGAGGGAGCAGGGAGCGTGAGCCTCTTTCACAGAACAGTGTCACAGCAGTCAGAAGCCAGGCCTGCAGGTTAGCTAGGCGGTAAGAACACTTACCCAGTAACCTGATTTCCATCCCAGGGACACACATGGTAAAAGGATAGACTAATTCCCACAAATTGTTGTTTGACCTACATCACACACACACACACACACACACACACACACACACACACCTACTCACCCAAGAAAGAGAAAACACACCAAACTAACAATTGCACCACAGTCCACCTTGGGGAACCACAGCGATTTCATTGGCATTGCTAACAGGGTTATAGGTGAGGGCCCTTACAGAGGCAGGGATAACAGAGAAGCAGCCGCACCACTGAAGGGCCCACCCCACCACCCGTGATGATGACTCATGGAAACTGCAACCCTGGAAGTCTCTTCAGGGTTTGCAGACAGCTTGACAGCTCTGACAACTCTCTGTGCAGCTGGGATGGTTTGTGTCTCCTTCCCATTCATGGCTTCTATGAAGCTGGGGAGGAGCCTTCAAGCAGTGTACATATTTTGGCTTTCCCAGCCATGTGATACTGATTCATTTCCTAAGTGCCATGAGTACCTTCCCCCACCCACTCTTGCTGGACAGAAACATTCAAATTGGATGAAACTTCAACAAAAGGTAGCATCTTTGATCCTTTCCTCTTTCAAATAGGTACTATCAATCCCTCAAACTAAAATGACCTAAAAATTTTGAAGATACGTGTTTACAAATGCTTTTTAAAACATCTACACTTCTTAGGGCTTATTTGGAAATTTAAAGGATTTGACTGAGGTGAGAAGATATTAAATTTTTCTATAGACAAAAATATCAAGTAAATCTATCATAAATTTATCATATGTAGGGGTAGATCTTCAGATTGAAGTAACATTCCAACTTCAACTTGTGAGGGCCCCTTAAGCCATGAGTAAAGGGACTTCCCAGGTCCTGTTTCCTAACTCTGTGACCCAGGCACAGATGGTCCTCAGACATTCATGACTTCTGTCCTTGGCCCATTGTGGGGCAGCCATCCAAATGATGTATCATACTCTCTTGTGAATCCAGAGGTTCCTATTGTAGTTATGTGTTCCTCTTGGTGTGAAGCAGACCAGGGCCCAGCTTGACAGTGGTCATCTAGTGACAGCATGGTCACCTAGATCTAAATGATGTCACTGTCACTTTGCGCTTCTGCCCATGCATCAACTAAACAGTGAAAAATTATGAGATTAGGAAGGAGAAACTAAATTTCATATACAATGCCCAATTTGCATATAGACAACCTGTTCTTAGGAATCCCACTGTAAGCACACTTTTAAGTGTCAGTTCTTATGTGCTCTGTGAATGCCGAACTAGGGTCTTATACATGAGAGCATTTCATTCAATCTCCTGATTATCAAAAACTTTTTAAAGTGACCAAATGAGTCAGAAAGGTTTTATTTTGTATTGTGTCCTCCCCCAAAAGGGCTACAGCTACCTAGGTTCAATGATCTTTTATTATGAACTCCAAAAACAGCCCTGGCTGTGGCAAATGCTTGCTCAGTTTTAATCCTAACTGCCTTTCTCTCCGGAGCTTGGCCATCATATGGAGCAAGTCTGAAGTTGCTTGAGAACCCACTGAAAGGTTCTAAATAAAGTCAACACAGTGAAAAGTAAGGACAAGACATAGAGGCTTCCTGAGATCTAATCATGTGAGCTCTGAGCCCTAACCAGCCAGTTTTAAGTGAATGGATCATTAAGTTGTTATTTGGATTAAATGAGCCTGATCTCGTTTATAACTCATTCTAGTGAAAGAGATACATAATAGATATGAGCTAAGTGGTCAACTCCTTTGCTCTCCAGCTCTCCCCCTTGTCTAATATGGCTATGTCTAGTCACTTTCTTTTCCCTTTTTAACTCAGGATACTGTGTTTATAACAGGGCGGGGAGAGATAACAGGAGGGGGAAGGGCATATGGAAACGTGTGGGGGCTTTCTTATCACAATGGCTAGAAGGAGTGCCTGCTCATGACATTGAATGGACACAGCAGAGATGCTAGGCAGTCTGACTATTCAGCACAATAAAAACAGTCCTACCCACAATGCCAGTAACGGTGCCTTTCAGACGCCCTCAGAGTGTGACTGATATAAAAATCCAGCCCAGAACTGCTGTTAGGTTGCAGTTAGTGTCTTCTTGCTAGAAGTATGAAAGGAAGTTCAGAAGTCTAGGGAAAGTATATGTAATAAAAGACAGTTTTGACTCCTCATACACTCCTGGCCACCAAAAACCATTCACAGATCACTTCTGCTCCTTAGCAACTCTCATGTCACCATTCTTCTCTAAGACCACAAGCGTGTGGTTTGGTTTCTTTCATGACATTTGTCATCAGAGCTCCTCTAAGAACAGGCCAGTATTGCCAGGCTTCTGTTCCTTATAACTATGGCTCCTTAAGAAGACCCCGAGTCCCTCTTTTGCCTCTGCTCTCTAGGTCCTTTCTGAGAATGTCGACCATTAACCAGGTTTTAATCCTAACTCAAAATAGGAAAGTATGGCTTCCTTGTTAACTTTACTACAAACTGCAGGCTTTGTACTCTCCTTAGGTAAGTTTAAAGTATGTTTTGACAGAATTTTCCTTCTGCGGTCTATCCACTCTTTGTAGTAGCTCGGAAATACTGTTTATTAAGTCTGTAGCATCGTGTCCTCAAACATCTGCCAAGCTTCAGGGCCCTGACCTGAGAGATCTGTGAGTCATTAGACGTAGAATGCTGGCATATCCGTTTGCACACACTAAGACAAATCAGATGTAGAAGAGAAAACATCCATGAAAGAGTAGGAGTTGTCAGAGGTGGCTTCAGACAATGCAGAGGAGCTGACCCCTACATCAGGGGAAGAAGAAGGAAGACTAAGGAGGAAGTGCCAATATAGAACAGGAAATGGCCTCGGCTTGGCCCTGTAGAAGCCCCACAGCAAATATCGCCCCCTAGAGGAAGGAAATGGTTCATGCACAACTGACCCTGGGTCTGGTTAATGCAGCAGCGTTCTACCCACAAACCCTCTTCCTCAAGCTGCATCTCTTGCTTCTTGAGATGTAAAAAAAAAAAGTGTCCTTGCTCTAGAGGGAGGATTAACTAATTCCCTTGCTAGACCACTTACAACAAACTCAGACACTCCCTCTACTGAAAATGGAAAGGTGGCAGTTATTATAACCAGTATAAAATGTCTTTCTGGGTGATCTGATTTTATTTTTAGGACAACCCTATTGGGCAGGTCTTGTTAGGCTTGGACATGGCTTAGTAGTGTGCATTTAAACAGTGTGTTTGAACACCTAAGTCCAGTCCCGAACTGTGGGGATAAAAGGGGTTTTCTACCATTCATCTCCTTGGATAGATGAGGCCACTAAGGCAAAGAAAGCATATGTCATTTACTTAAATTGATCAAGTTATTAAAGAACTAAGCTGACTGCAAAGTCTAAAAGTCTTAAACATATTTCCATGATTCTCTATTTCCCAATTGGTGTATTCAAGGCAGGCCCAGATTTTGTGGAGCCTAAAGTCTCTAGAGTCAGAAGTGCAAGGTAAAAATAGATCATGAGATATGTTCAGTAAGAAAATAGAAAATTATGAAAATAAAATTCAAGGCCTCAAAGATATACATGAAAATGGGGAAAAGGTAGGGCTCACATTCATTAGCCTCGGTGTGTTCACTTTTGATTATGGTGATTATTGCCAATGCTGTTGCTAAGAAATATAAGTATTCCCCAAATTGAAAATGCTCATTCTACCAACAGCAATCAACAGATCCACAATCTCTATCACAATTCCAATACAATCCTTCAGAAAAATTAAAAAAAAAAACCTTAAACTTTATATGGAAGCACACACACAAACAGAGAGAGAGATTAAAATAAGTGCTGGAAGTTATCCCCTTTCCTGACTTTAAACTGTACTGTAGAACTACAGTAATAAAAATAGTATGGTATTGTCATAAAAAAACATATTTTTCAATGAAATACAATGAAGACTCTGGAGTAAGTTCACATACTTTTGGACATCTGACTTTTGAATATATATATATATATATATATATATATATATATATATATATGAGAAAAGACAGCATCTTCAACAAATGATTCTGGTTTAACTGGATAGCTGCATGTGGAAGAATGAAAATTGAACCATGTCTCTTACCCTGAATAAAACTCAGCTCCAGGTGTCTAACAGACACCAGATAGAAGAAGAAATAGAGATTATACTTGATCTTGTAATATTTTGAATAATTTATTACTTTGTGTTGAGCCACATTCGTAGCTATCGTGGGGTACATCAGCCCATGAGCCACATGCTAAACATGCCTGTGGGAAACAGAGGGTGGTAACATTTGCTACACATAGTGTTTAGAAATATAAAATGACTAAAGTCTTCAGGACAAACAGACAGGGAATTCTGGAGCAATCTTGGTGCTCCTCTGGAATGAGGGGTGTTGAAAGATGCCCTGATGTATGGGTCTGAAGATGAAAACTTAGGAGAAGCTTATCACTATGCCAGAGAGGGTTTCTTTGTAGCTTTGGAATCTGTCCAGGAACTCTCTCTGTAGACAAGGCTAGCCTTGAACTCATGGAGATCTGCCAGCCTCTGCCTCCCTAGTGCTGGGATGAAAGGCGTGAGCCACCACCGCCCTGCTTAGGCTATGTGTTTTACATGTACCACCTCATATACTTCCCACAATGGTACTAGAAGGAGGTGACACTATACTTTCTCCATACAGCCATGGAAAGTAAGGCTCAGAAAAGTCAAGTAACTGGACCAAATACATCAGGGCAAGGCAGCAATGGAGTCAGGATTAAATCTGACTGTAGATGTTGCTCTTTCAATTAGCTGAATTATACTTCACTTAATGGATCCAGAGTTCATAATCCTATACATATATCTTCACTCTACAAAGTCCTCTGAAAAATTCATAAGTGACTCTGGCAGGAAATACCATGAATTACAGTGAATTAACAGCATTAGTAAACTGTAATAAGTAACTAATAAATAAATAAACTATAATAATAAACTATTCTTTCTGTCCCACTGAGAAAAATGACATTTTGCATTTTAAACTCTCCTCATCGTCTCAAAATATTATTAATGTCTGTTGCTGTACTTTATTCTCATAGAAAAATACTTTATTAGACAGGGAACTCTGTACTCTAGAGGTCAAAGGTCTTATCCAATGAGTCATAAGTTCCACTGACTCCTTAGCCCACAGAATTATTTCTGTGATTATCATATGTACTTCAATTATTCTACCCAATTTTTTTCAGGTGAAAGAATATGTGTTTGTTGTAATAAAGCAAACAATACATCTCTACATTGGAACTTAATTGTCTTACCCCTTCTTCTCTTCATACTCTAGTGAAACCACAGATCAGTGTATAGCTTTCTGCTACGGATTGCAGAGATCTGTGGTTTGAAAGATAGTATCGGAGATAGACTTGTGGAGTAACAGGCACTTGCTTCAGTAGGTCAAGGAGTATGACATTTATGATTTAAGGCACAAAAAAATCTATGTGAACTTCCCTCTGTAGAATCTGCTTCTTTCCCTGTTCACTCCACATTTGCCCCCAGGGCCTAGCTTTGTCTGCACACCCTCCAGGAATTCATTGATATTGGCTGAATTAGCCATCTTCTCAGCTTGTCTCCCATTTGACATCAGATGTGCTCATCCTAACGAAGAAGTGAGTCATACCCAACCTGCCACCCTCACCAGCTGCCCACCAACTTCCTCTGAGGGTGATGGTATTAGACATTTGTATTCTGAGTGATGTCTTGGTGAGCACAGTGTAACCCAGATGTGAATGCGACAGAGTTCTCCCACGAGTCTTACCATTCCCCTAACAATAACAGTGTCTCTTGGGCTCCTGTCTTAAAGTCGTTTGACCATTGTTAGACTTAGATTCATGTCTCATAGATCTTGACATCATAATGTGAGTGACATTCATCCGAGACCTTGCCACTGGGATGAGCTTGATTGAGTAATTAAAGAACTTATTTTGAATGTGGGGGGATGATGGAACATGGAAAAAAAATCACAGAAAAAAACCCAGCAACAATACAAGCTCAGTAGGGAAATTTTAGACATCAAACATTTTTTATATATATACAAAATACCAAAGGTCACTTGTCTCCCACATCAAATACACAGACATTTTTTTAAACAAATCCATTTTTCAGTCTGAATCTCAACACAGGCCTAAAGTATGTGTTTCTGAAAAAAAAAAAAAAAAGATTCTAGGATAATTTTAATTTTGTTGTTTTCCAAAAATGAAGGAGGAAGGACTGTTTGAGATTTAGTTGCGGGGAATTGTGAACAGCATTTCAATCTTGCCCAAGAGGTTGAAAGTTAAATACTGACGCTAAAGTCTAAATTTTCAGAATAATATTCATAGGATGTTACTAGAGGGATAAGACGGGCTCCAAGATGTGACTTCCTGCCTACTTTCAAGGAACCTGCAGGCCCCTTGTACCCACGTAAGGCCAAGTGTAGCTTTCTACACTTAGCCCAATATACCACCTCTACATTGATTCTACAGGAGGCTGGGGTTTGATGAACTCAGAACAGAAATGACGCTTCACCCACATTGTCCCACCGCCCACCGAAGTCGGCTGATAAAGACGAAGGCTTTGAGGCTGTTCCCAAGCCGTTAACTTGTTCTCTTTCACATCTGCAGCCGTGTCCTCCTCAGGGAGTTGTCCAATTCAATGTGATTTTAAACATCTGTCAGCTAAGTCAGAGCTCCAAATTTAGCACTCGGGAACATTATGTGGATGTGCGATGCTTGCTGGCGAACACTGCATCCACAAACTCAGCTCACAGGAGACAGCCGGGTGGTACTCTGGTTGGTAATTTTATCTATGACACGTTTAATTTGGCTGTACATTTATGACAATTATGTAAAAGGGAAATTGTGACCATTTCCTTACAAAGGGTTTTCAGCTGAGAACTCTGCATTTCTCTGTGATCATCTGCCTGTGTGGTTTTGTTTGTTTTCAATCCCCTGAGGCCAGTTTTTATCTGAGTTTCCTAAAATTCTATTCTCTATCCTGAGACATCTTTCTGGTCTGGCAAAAAAATGTAACTCTGCTGTATCCATCCTGAGGAAGCAGAAGTTCTTCAATGCATGGTTCTCACTGGCTGCCTCTGATGGGCATGTGCTGGCTCCCTTCTTTCCACTGGATGGATGCCTCTGAAGAGCTGCACTGTAACTCAGAAAAATGATGAACCCACACCTTTGCAGAGGCAAATGACTGTTCGATGCTAGGCTCACTTGGGAGTATGTAATTAGTTCTATCAATTCCTGGCATCTGTAAAAGGAGACATGGGGAGAAATAGCCTTGCAAAATAGTATGGCCATCAGTAAGTGTCTTATCACAATAGATGAACACAATATCTTTCAGCTTCCAAGATCTGATGTCCTTTAAGGCTCTAAGTCCTCAGACTTAGTTACCACACACTTTCAGCTATAGAAGCAATGGGTGTAGGTCTCTGCTCGAATTTAATGTGTGATGCTATTAGGGAGAATCTTTGAATGCTACTGGGACCTTGGAAGCAGCAACTGTGGTGTTGTAACCAGGATTAGGCTAGGTAGGCCCAGAACAAGGGGCTAATGAGACTGTGGGGACAATAAATCAGTGCAAGAGTGACAGGCATGAATATGAATTTGTACTGCTTAAGAATACACTGTCTCAAGGCATTGGAAGGTGACCCTGCTGCTAGCCAGAGGACATGCCCTACAAAATCACCCTGGATAAAACACACATGCACCACTCACACATGGACTGGAACAAGACTAAGTACAGGTCTTCCTTGCTTTTGGAGAAAAGGTGAGACTCTCAGAGGAGTGATAACCGATTGAGAGTCGGGATGCGAGGAAGGTGGCCACAGAGCACTGAGCAGACAAGCACCACCTCAAAGCATGTTCTTTCTGACAGGTTGTGTTTAACACATACTCTTGGGTATGGTACTGATGGTTCTCCCTTCTCCTCCCTCCACTCCTATGGCAACACACTTACCTTGGGAGGACACATTAGGGAATAGTTAAAACCAGAGACTGTAGCGTCACACAGATGGGAATGCAAGCCCCAGACCACAGGGGCAAACTATCCTGGGAAAATTAGCAAACGTCTGAGCTAGCTCATTATACATAAGGGATGAAAGTCAAGTAGAAATAAACTACCTGACACATAGCAAATGTTCAGTGTGACCAAAATTGTCATTGTTGCTGTAATTAATTTGGGTTCAAGGTTTTGCAAGTGACAAAAAAATGAAACAGTGCTAGCTGAAGCAAAAATACTAATAACAATAATATGTGTGTCTTACAGAGATCAAGAGTAGGAATGTGCGCGGGCCTCAGGGAAATTCTGTGCCCATTGCCTTCCATTGCTCATCTGCTTCACAACTCTCCTACAGGGTTGGGAAAAAGCCATCTCCCACCTCCTAAACTGCCATCTTGCAGCTTCATCTTTCCCAAAAGAGACCAACCAGAATCTTTTTCTTGTTCTTAATGTCATAGACTCCAGTACATTCACTCTGAATGTAAAGCTACCTTCACCTGGAGAGGCCAGGCTCGGCTAGAGCAGGGGTCAAGTGACAGCTGTGGCTCCCCAGGGAGCAGCACATGTGGAGAGTCGCTGGATTTATGTTACAAAGGGTACTTTCAAAGTATGATGGTGGAAGTGCGATATTTTTAAAAGTGAGAAGGTGTAAAAACGTCCTTAGTGAACAAACCTCCATATATATCATGGGCATGAGCTACACTCATTTATAAAGGTAAAGATTTATAGGGAACACGGAGAAGTTGGTTTATGCTGTGGTGGTGATTTTTTAATGTTCTCTGATTTAATAACAAAACTTTGTTAAATGTGGAAAGCTCTTACAAGGATTAATAACCCTTGAGCTTTTGCCATCTCACACCTTAGCAAGGATTAGTTGACGACTGGCTGAGAGCCAGGCCTCTAGGGGTACAGTCTTAGGCCAGAAGCAGGCGGAGAAGGTAGGAAAATGCCAAAACGTCCTGGAGGCCGACCTCCTTATTCTCCACCGTGTGCAGGCACTGAGGCCCTCTCTTCATGGAAAGTCAGAAACCTGGCTCAGAGTCCTAAGGCCTCCATCGTATTTTCACAGGACAGCCTGCAAACTCCAGCCAGAGACAGGACAGCTACTAGGAAACTCCCTGGGTAGTTTAAAAAAAAAAAAAAAAAAGCCATCAGAAACATTGTGAAAATCCACAGTGTGCTTTTTAGAACAAGACTGGAGCCAGTTTCCAAAAAACCCTACAAACATCCTATAGACACGGTTTCCATAGAAACAGATGATTCCACGCCCACTCTAGTAGCCTCTGAGCCCGTTTGGCATTCTGTCCCCAGTTCCACCCCTGGGTGCAGTGAGGATAATTCAGGAAAAGTCTTTCCATTTCGTCTTTGGCACCCTGCTTGCCTGAATGTCCATGTGCTGCTTCTTTTAATGTTCCCCTTGGGGATTGGGTAGGACAGATGGTCACCGTCACGTTAAAGCCAAAGACTTATGAAGCAACTTTGTAAGCGGCCAGAGTACTTAACTCCTGCCCCAGAGGCAGACCCCTGAGACTCTTGCTTGAATGGGGATGGGACTCTGTTCCATTGTAACACAGTGGGTAATCTTCACTGCCCCATCTTCAGGGCAGTGGTTTTGAAATTGCTCAAGCTGGCTGCCCTGAGACATTGCCCAAATGTTCCCTTAAAACTGCTTTTATCTTCAGCAAAGCTACATATGGCCAAGGCTCCTGAAAAAATTCACTGAAACCTATTCAGTGTATTCAAGACCCAGACATCAAAACAGTCAAGTTCTGTTGCTGGGTCCATTCCTTCTCCTCCTATAACTGACTCCTTAATTGCAATCATTAATATCACCAATTTACACAATTTGGCAGAGTTCTCTATAACCTGACCCTCTATGTCCCATAGAGATTAGACATAACATGTAATCTGTATAATGCATGTACAAAATACATTCATTAAGCAGTTGGTTAAAACTTGCTGTCTAAAATTAATGGCTTTAAACACATTTTTGTTGTTGTTGTTGTTGTTATCTTACAGTCCTGGGATATGAACCCTGTTGGCCTAGTATCAAGGTGTTAGTAAGGCTATGGTACTTTCCTAGAGACTACAGGTAAGAATCACTGTTTTGGTTTCTTTTCCTGTTTCTGCAATAAAATATTCTGATACAAGAAGTGTAAGAAAGGGAGTGCTTATTTAACTCACAATCCCAGGGCACATCCCATCATTGCAGGGAAATCACGTTGGCAGGAGTTTTGGAGTAGCTGGTCACAGAGGATGGCAATGAGTGCTCCTATGCTGGTGCTCAAGCTAGCTTTCTCTGTATTGAAATAGTCATCCCTAGTCCAGAGAATGTCCCTGTGGTGGAATATTAGTTTAACTATGTAAAGACATGTTACATTTGTTTATGCTTGGGAAATTACTTTTGGGTAGAGGTGTGTTGCATTTGTTTATGCTGCATTTGTTTAATGGTGTAAGGCTGTGTTACATTTGTTTGTGGTGCGTTTGTTGAATTTTGTAAAGATGTGTTGTATTTGTTTCACCTTACCTGCCTAATGCATGTGATTGATCTAATAAAGAGCTGAATGGACAATAGCTAGGTAAGAGAAGGATAAGTTGGGCTGGTGGGCAGAGAGAATGCGTAGAAGGAGAAATCTAGGTTCAAGAGAGAAGAAGGAATCAAAAAATGGGGGAGAAAGTGAGGGACATGCCTGGGCCAGAAGCAAGGCAGTCACTAGTCATCCATGGAAACAACAGGAAAGTAAGACATACAGATATACAGACATACAGACATACAGAAAGAAAGAAACAAGGAAGGAAGGAAGAAAAGAAGAAAGGAAGGAAGGAGAAGAAGAAAAAGAAGAAGAAGGAAAGAAGAAAGCAAAGAGGAAAAGCAGGATAATTTAACTTATAAGAGCTAACAAGAAATAAGAGCTAAGATAAGGCCAAGCTCTCATAACTAATAAGAAGTCTCCATGTCATGAGTTTGGGAGCTGGTTAGTGGATTGAAAGAAAAAGCCTGCTACAGGTCTTATTAAGTCCTTAAGAAATTGCAAGCCAGAGCCTCAGTACCGGACCCAAGGAACCTCTGATGTCACAGATGAGGCCGGGCATCTCTCCACTACGAGGATATAACTGTGTCTGGTCATTTGTGTGCAATTTTGTCTTTGCTTGGAACAAAACACCCTGTCCTTACCAAATCCCTGCATGACCCAGCCTCTAGAGGCCTTCTCTAACCTCATTTCCCTCAGCTTCCATACCCACTGTCTCCTAGTGGATCGATCTCTCCCAAATCAGAATAGTCATAGAAACTGTTTAGGATCCTTCAGTGTGTCCTGGTGGTGTCAGGTTTAGAGGTGAGAGGTTACAAGACCTCATTTCTAGCAAGTTCTTAGGTGATGCCTTTGCTGCTAGGCCAGATACTTTACATTCAGCAGAAAGAATTGGATCATTTAACCCTAGTTCTAGATAGAGTGGACCCATTATCAAGCAGTCTCTCTATTCAAGCCATACATATGGCTATATTTTCACGGCCCCAGATAGTAGTAAGGTGTCCTTTTACATGATATTGTTCTCCAGATATATACATACATACATACATACATACATACATATTATACATATATATATTATATATATATATATATATATATATATATATATATATTCCATTCCACCCAGTGGCTTATAGGGTATGGAAGCTGTCACAGAATAGGATATAGCTCTTTCTATGACACTGGCCCTATATCTTTTTTATTGTGAACCTAGCCTTTAGTGGCTGATCATCTCTCCAGCCCCTAATCTGCCATTTAATGTGTGTGTGTGTGTGTGTGTGTGTGTCCCAGAGTTTTCATGTGGAAAGTCAGAGGACAACTTGAGTGAGTCATTTCTCTCCCCTCACCACGTATATTCCAGGAATTCAGACAGTCAGGCTCAGAGACAAGCCCTTTCACCCTCTGAACCATCTCTGTGGCTCCCAAACTGACCTCAGGTTACCATGATCTGTAACAAAACAATCAGGACAGTTACTTCTTGAGTCAACTGCTTACCACATGTGCCTAATTACTATACAGTTAAAAAATTAGTCAAAACACATGTCACGGTATCTTATGTGAAGTTTATTGATCACAGCAGTAACCTGCACTCCCTGGGCTAACCTTCACGGCTGGTTACACATGTAAAATGGTTTCCTGCTCACAACTTAAAGACATCAGAGGGAACAGTGGTGTTAGAGACATGGTAAATTATCTAATGCATTGATTTCCTGCAGACCTGCTTAAAGCTAGGATTGCTATTTGAAAGGATCTGTCTATATGCCTACCTCCTTATTTCCGCCACGCTAGCCAAGAGAGATAGTGGGGGAAAAGGCGAAGGAGCAGGAAGACAAAAACGTGATTTGTATAAACAAGGTAAGTCCATTATAATCTCCACACTACACACTGGACACGTTCAAAGGAGGGGGGGAATCTCTCGATTCAGAGCTAATGCAGCAAATCCCACCCTCCTGGTGGGGTGGTAGGACTCCTGGAGGAAAAGCCAGGAGCAGTGAAGGGTGGATTTTAGCGTGTCCTGCGCATGCTTATTTATGGTGCAACACTTCATCGGGTGACACTTCACAGGCTGCACGCCGGCGAACTGGAGAGCTTTGAAGAAAAATAATGAGCTGAGAGGTTCATGACACGCTATTAAGAAGTTTGCTATTGGATTTGGGAAATCAGATGGATCTCCAAGGAAAAGGAACCATTTCTGAACCGTTGCATTTAGAGTATTTTTGAGCCCCAGAGCAGCTATTTATGAGAAGGAAGAGTTGTTTTTGTCTCCAATCCAGGTTCTGACTTGTGTGTAGTGAAGAAGCCTCTTTGCGCAGCAGACCCGAAGTCCCTGGAATATCCATGATGTCACCTTTTTCTAGTGATCTGCCTTTGACTGCACAGAGGCATGCTATCTGCTTTGTGCTGTTGGAGCTGAATTCTCCCACATGTAGCCTAGCAATCCCAGCCAAAATAAAGTCAGCAGGAAATTTCACAGTGGATGCTCAAGGTGCTCCAGGCTCCTGGAGACAGAGGAAGATCAGTCTTGGATGCCTGCATTGTGCTAATGATTAGGGCAGGTAGAAAAGGCATCCAAGGTGGGGTGTGGGGGTGCCTAGAATGTGCAGCTCCCTGTCTTCAGGCAGTGAGTGAGTGGCTCTGTGCTTTACATTGTCACCTTGTATTCCCAGGGCTTCTGTGACATATGTGACTAAAGAAAGCACTCTGTTCCATTTCTGGTGGTGAACCAAGGAGACCTTGTTCCTAAATGACACAGGGGCCATTTTGGGATGTGATATCATAAAATATAATAATATCTGAAAAGGAAGAAAAGAAAAACACATGCACACAGAGTAATACATAACCAGCCAAGCACAGGATGAATTTGTGGCCAAACCATTTATTCCATTGCAGATGACAATTTAACTCTTGAGATCCCATAGTTCCTCCTACACACATGCAGCCTTAAGGGGTGGCTCTGTAACCTGCAGGTTGAATTGGGAAGGTTTGGGAACACTTGATCGCTAGCCATCATCCTGAAGCTTTAGACTGAGATTCCCCTGTGTCCCCCTCTTCTCCCCACCAGCCCCATTGTAACCAGAAAACAAAACCCTGCCCCCCAAATCTATTGACCCGAGCAAACAATGGGGCTAAGCACTCACACTGTGAGAGACAATGCGGAGAAAATAAGGGGTGGGGATTAAAATGTTCTGCTAATCAAAAGCAACAACTGTGGCTGCTTCTCTGCCTTTCTTCAGAAATGTCACATGGGTGATGATACATTTGCAAGCCTGTACCAGCCCAGCCTTAAAATGGGAAAGTATACATTTCATATGAGCAAAACTTTTCTTCTTTTTTCCTCTTTCTGCACTGTGGGAAAATGAACTTACTTTCAGTCACTCCTGACATCTGACCACCATACTGATCATGAGGACTCTGTGGTAAACCACAGGCCCACTTGAAAATCTCTCTCTTAGGCATGGTTCCTGTGCTGTAGAGGGCACCATCCCTGGCTCTCGGTTCTGGCTTCCTCCATGAAGGTTCCATTTTCTCTTTCTTCTTCTGTGCACAGTGAGTAGTCTCATCCCAACGGCCTCCAATTGGGCCAGGTCACACAGTTATAAAAGAGTAAAAACGGCAGAAAATTTCCCACCCAAAAACCTCAGAAAGAGCCCTGTTTGTACCCAGCATCCTTCTAAACACTGAGCAATACAAGAAAACTTAAGGATGGGCTGACAAGATGGCTTGACAAGTAAAAGCACTTACTTCATGAATGTGAGGATCTGAGTTCAGATCCCTGGCTGGTACACACATACATAAACAGTGTGGTAAGTGGACCTATAATTTCAGCACTAGGGCAAGGGGAAGAAGAGACAAGAGTGGCTTGTTGGTCACCAGCCCAGCCAAAAAACACCCAGCTCCAGGTTCAGTGACAGGTCCTATTTCAGGGGTGTAAGGCTAACAGCAATAAAGAGAAATGCATGTAGGCACAGATACAAACACACACACAATCATTAAATAAATAAACCATATTTAATTTTAAAACTTTAAATCTCTTAGGAAGAGGGGAGAGCATGTCTTGATTAATATTGAGATGACCAGGCAGGATTTACACTCCACTCTCTTTGTCTGAATCATCTAGTTCCTTGTAGCTGGTTTACATTTCCAGGATCCTGACATCTGCCCACTCTATAGAAACACAGGAAAGCTTTTCAAAAACAATGGCTGGGAGTGGGGTGGGGTGGGGGATGGGGGAGTGGCGGCCCAATCAAATAAATAAATAAATAAATAAATAAACTGATTTTCTTTCACCCCCCCCCCCACATTGGTTACTGCTGTTTCCCTGGAGAGAATGCAATGTCATTCATAGTGCAGTGGGCTTGCCTCCTGACAACCTGCCTCGTTTCCCTCACATCAGCAGGCTGACAAGAAAGAACTTTGCACACAGATGTGGCTGCCCTCTCTACTGAGTAGAAGGGGAGATGACACCCTGGGCAGTTTGTCCTGCTCGGATCCGATGTGTGTCACTGAAATATAGGTCAGCATTTTGATGGATAGGTTGAAGCAGGCCAGAAGCAAGAGGCCCCCTGGATCCATCCCATTCCACTCTACTGTCTTCTTGCCCATAGCAAGTTAAGCCCCAGTGGCCCCGAGAGAGTCGTGCACAGCAGAGGGAGCCAGTCTTTACATTTTGCACACTAATTCTGCAGAAATTTGGAGCTTAGCTGTGGCTTTATCAGTCTGGGTTTGGGCCAAGCTTCAGGCTGAAGTTCAGCTGGCCTGGACAAATGCAGATGCTGCCTAATTCACACTTCCCTTGAGGACTTGTCCCCAACCCCTGATTTAGATAGTAGAGTTCTGGTGAGCATAACTGAGGAAATGAAATGATGTTTATTTACTGTCAGTTCAGGTGGAATCAGAAAACGCAAGAAAGGTTCTTCTCTCCCAACATGAAGTGAAACAAGAAAGTGCTCCTGGCCTTGCAGCTTTGAATGAATCTGGGCAAAAGATTCTTGCTTGAGCACAGGCGACTACTTTCCTCCCCCCCCCCCACTCCCCTCTCACAGTTCATGGAAGGACAAAGATATTAAATAAAATGAGACTTTCCTTGTGAATGCAAACACAAGTGCCTTCATCTGGGGTGACAAAGATTGCCTGAATAATGCTGAACACACAGACAGGATGGCATTTGGGTCCAAGGTTTTAACTTGGGGAAAATGCAAAATATGCACACCAAAAATCTTCTGTTGATCATTGAAGGTCACAGAATGGAGTATGCTCAATTCATATCTCAAGACTCCTAGAGCCCAGTCCTTTCTCTAAAACAATGAAAATAAAATGGATGAGTAGAGGGTATAACGCTGGGCTGAAAAGTTCAGCTAGCAGGCAGAGCATCATGGAAAATGAGATTTCCTCTAACTAGGTCAATATTGGATGCCTTGGTAAGAATCTTGTAAACGTGAAACCTATCGTTTGCCAAATTGATGTATTTGTTTTCCCATCACACACACACACACACACACACACACACACACACACACACACACACACACACATACAGTGTTTAACTTTTAGTGAGTTTCTGACATGAACTCAGGCAGTTTTCTACACATTATGTGATTTAGCCCTTGCAAGAACCTGGAGAGTCAGGAATCCTCATCATTATTGTTCAGTTAAAGCCCTAGTGCAGAACCCCTTCAGAGATAGAATTCAAACCTACCTTAAAAAACAAAAACTCCCCTGGGCATTTTGCAACCACAATGCTGCCTCCTTTAAACAGTGGCTTGTGTGATGTACTCATATATAGGTCAATTGTTATGAAGCATTACATTTCCAATAGAGAAAACCTCCAATCTATAGCAGAGGTTTCTTTAAATTGTTTACCTACAAGACTCAGAGAAATGGAGGTTTAACATGTATTTGAGTTGGTCGTAAAATATTGCTATTCTTTCTGATTTTAAATAGTTTGTGTGTTTATAGGTATACTCTTAAATCTGGTCTGTTATGTAAAGTTCACTGAAATCTCTAAACATAAAATACTATGCAGTCTGTTCATGACAGAGTCCCACAACAGTTTGTGCTGACTTTGAACTCACTATGTAGCATAGTTTGGTCTAGAATTCATAGTATTCCTGACTCAGCTAGAGTTATTATATGCTAGGATTACAGATATGCTCCATCATGCCCAGCCTATAGTAGGGATCATATAAAAAGAAATATTGACTTTAAAAATTATAAAGTTAAAAACTGTTAGCATATAGATGGCTCAGTGCTATTTCACGTTCACATTGCCAGGACAAGTAAAAGGAAATGAACAGCATCTTAGCCAGAGTTGGTTGCCAGCACTTCTTAAAATAGAAGAAAGCAGCATAGTGTAACCTTTACTCTAATTTTTGTATTGCCTTTTCAAAAAACAGAAGTTACAAGGACTGGGAGAAATTCGTTTAAAGTCCCAGAGATACAGACATTAAGAATGGATTGCAATGGTCTTCAAGGACCAGGGGCAGGCACAACCAAAACATGATGAACAATGAAAACTGCAAGAATGCATGAGGCATAAGACACACAGAGAGAAGCAATCACTGCAGAGACAGCTGGGAGAAAAGGGCTAGGGAGCCCTCATAGAAAAGAAACACTTGAGCTGGAATTTCTAGACTTTGATTAGTGGAAAACAGAAGGAAGAAAGAGAGATCTACACAAAGGCACCTAGTATGCAATCACCTGACATTTGGGGGCTGGGGACGAATGTGATGCTATTGGGAGCAGGGGCAGGGTGCTGAGCATGGAGAAAGAAACTGTAAGGGCCTGGGAGCTTGGATGCTCTGTGAGACCACAGTGGGTTTTCAAGTAGATTTGAGTTTCTAAAGATTACTGCTATGGTGGTGTCAAGAATGAGTTGGCCATCTGATCAAGAGAATGAAAAGCTGGTTGTTTCCCAAAAACGTAATCAAATAGACAAACTCTTGGCATGATTGATTTGTTAAGAGGCAGAAATAAACAGTGCTAGATATGAAAGGGACATTGAAACAGAGAAAGTAAATATTTAAAAGTCATAACAGAGTCATGGCAACAACTTGAGGCCAATATAGTTGAAGCCTTGGCTAGACTGTGTAAGTTGTTGTTCTGTTGTTTTTTGTTTTTGTTTTTGCTTTGTTTTGTGTTTTGAGGTAGTATCTTGCTATGTAGCCCAGGCTGCCCTCAATTTTACAACCCTTCTGCTTCAGCCTCCCCAGTTCTGGGGTGCACCATGTACACCATCCATGCCCAGCCACACCATCAGATTTTAGAAAACGTAAATTATAGACATTAACTCAAAAAAAAAAAAAAAAAAAAAAAAAAACCTTGACTCTGCAAGAACACATAACCTGGAACGGAGTGGATGTGCTAACCAAATGCAGAAATAGGCTACTTCTGCCTATTTATTAGATAGATAGATAGATAGATAGATAGATAGATAGATAGATAGATAGGATATTAGATTCAGAGAGTTCCCAGATACTTTTCTTCCTGAAAATTAAAAGAGGAAATATTAGCCTTGGTCATTACTGGAAATAGGAGAATAGTTTACAAACATATTTATAAACCTAATGTCAAGGTCAATAAGGAGAGAGTGAGAATGTGAGAATCAACCTCATATATGGACATACATGCAAAAATGCTAAATATTAGCAAACAATCCAAAGTGAGTATGTATAAAAATATCATACAATAAATTTTAGGTGGCATCTGAGGACCATTTAGCACTAAAACATCAAGTATATGAGCTGCCAATCACACTGACACATTGCTTAGGTAATAGAAATGGTCAATAAAATGCTACCCCCACTTGTGATGGGGAAAAAACTGCAAGCTGGTGTGACTCGTTGTTCTGATTTACTAATTATTAATTTAGATTTTTTAAAATCTAAAAATGCTATAAAATGGAAACAGACTAGAAGAGGAATGAGAGTAAAGCAGAGAGGGTGGTTTGGAAAAGCTCACCATGGCGATTCCAGGTACAGAAACAAGGTGTCAATGGCTAGGAAGACACATGATGCTGGAGACAGAGCAGACAGCAGACCATAGCAATGATGGAGTGGGAAGATCAGTGGAGATGGGCAGTTGATTGGATGTAGGAAGAGGGTTGTAATGAAGAGAAAAGAGTCTGTTAGGACTCAGGACTCCCAGCTTTCCAGACTACATGGCTGGATGGCTGTTAGTTAATTTAATAAAACAAGATAGAAAACACAGTTTGAAGACTTGTCAGAACTTAGCAAGGCACTTACAGAGAAGTGCAATAACCACTGAAGAGAACTAAGTGTCAGTTACCTAGAAAATAATTATACATACATACATACATACATACAACTTTGCCTTCCCTGGGATTCAATTAATATCAAAAAAAGAATGAGGGGGGACAGGAATCAGAATGGTTTTTAAATTCTGGTCTGGCAAAGAGTCACCACTTAATAAATATTTGCTGAACTAGCCCAGAGCTACCAGCAACTTACATACTGATCAAATCAGTACAAAGATAAGTGCTGAATTGCCCAGAGCCACAGAAATAAAGAGAAAGGGTATCTTAAAGCACTATATAGACAAAATCTATGCATAGTTGTGCCCAATAGCAGTATCATTAGTGATACTTTTTTTTTTTTTTTTCTGAGACAGGCTCTAAGTAGTTCTGGCTGTCCTGGAACTCACTATGTAGATCAGGCTCACAGAGATATACCTGTCTCTCCCTTCCCCAGTGCTTGGATTAAAGGGGTTCATCATTACTCCTGGCTCGATTTAAAAAAAAAAAAAAAAAAACGCTTTTAATATTAAAACCAGAAAATGAAGAAAATATATCTTTATCTTCTTAAATCCTATCCCTTAATACATTTCTGTATGTATTTTTGGATAACTGTTATTACTTGTGCACTGAAACTTAAGCTTTGAGGTAAGAGTGGCAGTACTAATCTTTAATCGCAACCTTGGGAGTCTGAAGCAGGAGAAATGCAAATTCAATTCAAGGTCAATGTGGGTAATTTGGTGATACCTTGTCTCAAAATATTTTTTTATTTTATGTGCTGGGGCTGTTATTCAGTGTTGAGCAATGAGGACTAATCTAGCATGTCGAAGGCTCTGTGTCTAATACTTAGCACAAGCTTCCCAGTAGCTCACCGTGATTGTATAATGGTTAGTACTCAGTAACTCACAATGACTGTATAGTGGTTACTACTCAGTAGCTTACCATGATCCTTTTGTGGCTACTATTCTGTATCATAGCTTCAGCAACCACAGCTTGAATACTTAGCACAAAATACCATAGAAATAAATAAATGAATAACGTTCACGGATGGCAGCATCAATCAGTTGCTGAGATGCTCTGCTAAAAAAAAAAAAAAAAAAAAAAAAAAAAAAAACAGTCCTCCTCTAGATGATTGACAATTATACTGTCACTTAGCTATAAGGAATTGTGGAGAGTGTTGGGAAAATATGAGTGGCCCAGCTAGAGTTAGGGCAACTGTTTCATAACTGCTTACACTCGGACTTTTGGGACATCAGATTTCAGATGGCATTAGCCAGGGGCCAAACTCAGATCAGAGGGAGAATATACTAGAACCCCTTGCCAGAAGCAATCTCTTGCTGTTCCAACCCAAGTAGCAAGATGCACACCAGGACAAAGGACTTTTGAAAGGCTCTTGGAAAGAGTTCAGTTACTCTGCGGTTAACCCATCAAAGGCATCTTCCCATAACCCAGAGGACAGCAGGCCTCGACATGTGCTGGCCATTTGGAGAGCAGATTCGTGCAGAGTAGATCAAACACTTCAGGAGAGCCTCTTGCCTTGGAAGTACAGAGCCTTATGAAAATCATTAAGCCATTCGTTGATATTTATTTGCTTATGCTGAACTTCAAGCACAGCAAGCAGGAAGTTGAGGATGAGAGCTGACCCAGTTTCAGAGGCCCTAGTTTACGAAAGGGTGCCCCTACATGCCTGATTTTAAAGAGCCTCCTAAGAGAACATCCCACCACACACTTGGCACAGGGATACCATCTCCCAATGTGTTAGGTTAGTGGTCCCCTAGAACTTCATAGAAAACTAGACATCCCCAGGCAATTGGAGAAATTCCACAGAACTAAGAAAAGCCTTGCAATCTCAGGGACTTAACCAGAAAAAGTATTTCCAAACATCTTCCTTTCTCCCTCTGTGGCATTTCATATGGCTCACTTCCAGGCTTGTAAGACTGGGTAGCCCCATGGCACACCCAGTAATCCTTCTTAGCAAACCAAAACTCTTTATTAATGCCTCTGACTCCACGATTTGCAAGTGAACATGGAGTGAGTTCATTTTGCACATTGGGCTTTAGCAGGTGGTTGCAATGAAGCCGCTCCAAACCAGTTATTCTCAACCTTCCTAATGCTGGATCCCTCGGATACAGTTCCTCATGTTGTGGTGACCCCAACCATAAAATTATTTGCACTGCCACTTCATAGCTGTAATTTTGCTACTGTTATGAATCATAATGTAAGAACCTGATATGCAGAGTATCTGATATAGAACTCCTGTGAGAAGGTCATTCTGAGCCCCCAAGGGGGTCATGACCCACAGGTTGAGAACCTCTGTTCTAAACCAAATTGACCAAGGGAACTCTACCTGCCTTCAAATTCAAGGAAGCAGCCTTGCAAGATACATCTGCCTCCTGGCCTCAAGTTGCCCTTTGTTCAGATGTGAAATTCCTGCTCAGAGGAGAGTTGGACAGAATGCTGTCCTCCTTTTGCCCCCAGACTGGAAACAATGTGCTTCTCTGTGCAAGGGGTGGGGGGTCCTTCAGGCACTGGCTGAAGCTCTACACAGCCGGGAGACAGCTGGCTCTCAAGGAATGGACTCAGCTTCTCCCAAAGCATTAGTAGAGACTGCAAATCTGTGTTCAGATATTCAACACATATGCTCTGAAATTAAGTTCCAAAAAGAAGGAGGAAGAGGAGGAGGAGAAGGAGAAGAAGGAGGAGGAGAACGAGGAGAAGAAGAAGAAAAAAGAAAAAGAAACAACTTTTAGATCCAGCATAATTCATGCGAAATACAGAGACTCAATGAATGCTTGTAGAGTGTTGAATTCATTAGCTGATACACCTGAGAAATACAGTCTGGTTTGTACCAAAGGACAACCGAGTTGCTAGGATGCTGTCCTTGCCTGCCATTATACAAGTTTTAGAAAATGAACTACTCACTCCACACCATATTCTAGGAAGATCTTCCTTACAAAGTCTTCCCCAAATTCGCCTGTTTCCCCCCAACCCCCAGGGGAGCAAGTGTCATTTGGCTCAAAATTGTGTATTTGTGTGTGTGTGGGGGGGTGTTCCCCAACCCTTCCATTAACCTTTTGATATCTCCAACTATATGATCCTCAAAGAAAAAAACTATTTTGTTCATTAATTTATGTTTAAGGGAAGGCAATGCCTCCTTGTTCCAACACACATTCTCACACTAAGCAGGTACCAAGTGACTGTCTGTCTGTTGGCTGATTGATTTATTCACTGGCAAATACTAAAAGTACAATCTGGCTTTTACCACATGTCAGTTACATTTGCAATACAAAAAAAGTATTCGCTTTGCATTTTTATGGGCCTGCATTCTTTGAAACAATCATTGTTTTAGATGGTTTGAAATTAGCTTCGATGTCAGTATTTAAGATGGTAGTGTGCTTATACAATGAAATAATATATGCTATTACTACACATGTTGCAATGTTGCTCTGACATTTGCTCTTGCTTGATAGATGCTGGTTAATTCTCAGTAGGTCTCCGGACAACCATTTCTGTAGCAGACGTGGGGCCTTGCATGTGGCTGTTTCTGTAGTAGATTCACTCTTTGGGTATTGCCATTTCTGTGGTAGATGCCAGTCTTGGGTATGGCCATTTCTGCAGTCTAAAAGTACTTATATTTGTTGTAACTCCTTGAAGAGCAAAATATACTCTCAAAGATACCATTATTAAATATTGTTACAGTGGTTCTATTATTAGTTATTATCAACTTCATACTGTGCTTAATTTATGAAACACATTTTATTGTAGGCCTGGACACATAAGGGGAAAATGTATGTGGAGTTTGGTGTTGTCTATGGTTTTAGACATCTGCTAGAGAGGAGGGAGGGAGACAAAGAATAAAAATTTTTAAATCTGTTAAAATATCCAACTACATGATTTAACTGCTTGTTAACTACAAACATGGGCATAGCACATGACAAATGTCAATTAAATATATTCAAAAGAAAAAAAGCCAAACATACTTTGAGGATCTTTAAAGATCTCATGGCTACCAATGTCCACTTTGCCTAGTTTCATCTCACTTCCAAACCTAAATGTAAAAGCTTGTAGGTAGCTCTCCACTCACAAATGCTTCAGTGGGGCTGCTCCTCCAAGGGCTGCACAAAAACCTACTGCAAGCCCAGCATGTCTTTAATCCCAGCACTTGGGAGGCAGAGGCAGGAGGATCTCAGTGAGTTTGAGGCCAGAGTGAGTTCCAGGACAGGCAGAACTGTTACACACATCTCTGCAGGGGAGGACTGCTCAGCAGTATCCACATACTGGAATGGTATTGAACCATCCCAGCAGGGACTATTTGCTGTGTTTGCACAAGGCTGGCACGGAAGCTGAGCAAGTTGCCATTTTGCAGGGTACCAGGAAACTGAAGCAGGAAAAGATGAAGGGATCTGTCTGACAATGTGCTGATGCCCTGGGCTGAATCGCACCTGCTAACTGACGCTTGTGTTCTGCAGCCTGCTTCCTCTGTGCCACGCTCCTCCTTGAGTCTGTAGCACGGCCCCTCTTTTCACCAGCGAGTTAAAGAAAAAAGTTCCATCTCCTGGGAATTAGTTGAAAAGAAAACTGACCCAACGCTAGTGTTTCCTTATGATGTATTTTTCTCAATCAGGAAATAGTTGCTTGGGCTCCTGAAAGGCAGGCTATCCCTCGTCCTTTGAAAAGTCTTCCTCAGGTTGGGAAGTCCTTTCTGTGAGAATCCTTCCAGGCTGCCTGAGCCTCTACCTCTTTTTCAAATGAGCCAGAGCCTTTTCTCCTATAGAACCTGAAGACACAATTAAGTAAATCCTGGCTATTAGCCAAGAGTGACACACTACAGATTCTCAGAGTGTTTGAGAAGTCATGCCATGTATTAAGGACTTAACATAATTTGGGTGTTTAATGCCAATAAACACTTAAATATCCCACTTAAAGACCAAAATTCCTTAAAAGGTGGTAGACATTGATCAGACACCATCAAAAAAATTACTATGCATAATTTTTCAGTGAAATAGATGTATTACGATTGATTACACCTTAGTGAGTGTTTAGAACAAACTCTCCAAAGGGCTTTACTAACTGAGAAGATACAGGAGTAATTTGTTACACAATTACTTCATATTGGCTCATCTCACTGAAGCCCATACATTAGGGTTCTCTAGACAAACAGAACAAGCAGGATGAGTATATGTTATAAGGAAGGATTTATGGGATAGTGAGCTGCTTGCTGGGTAAAGGTATTGTCACTGAACCTGACCATCTGATTTAATCCCTTGGTACCCACAAGGTTGATGGAGAGAAAGGACTCTGGCAAATTGTTGTCCTGTCTCCACACCTGGGCTGGAGTGCACACAGGCCTAAAAACTGTAAAATAAAATAAGACGGGTTTGACTAGATTGACTTACAAGATATAGGCTGGGTGGTCCGTCAGTGACCATCTGCATGCTGGCAAGACTGAGAACCCTGTAGCTACTCAGTCATTAAAGCTGTGTGTGCCTCAGAGGCCCAACCTTCAGCTGAGGGCTTAAAGGGCTCTTGGATGACCATTGGTCTTCAGTCTACACTGGAAAGCTGAAGAAGCTGGGTTTTGATGTCAGCAAAGGATGACATCAGCAGTGACAATAAAGACTCGCCAGCCAGCAAGGAGCAAAAGGAGGCAAACAGCATGGCCTTTTTCCTCAGACGTCCTCACTCCTGACTGCCCACTCTGGGGGAAGAAATTCCTTCAGCCTATCCTCCATGGAAACCCCTCACAGACCTGCCTAGATGTGTAGTTCAGAGACTATTCCATCTCCAATCAAGTGGACAATTAAATCATACTGTATGATGCGAATAATGGTACCTCACATAGTGAGGTGAGAATTTGGTAGTGTACTGACTGCTCCATAATGGACATGGAAAAGATCCTCCATCTGGGGTGGGGCGGGGTAAGGGGATTGGGTGGGCTTATGTCAGTTGTCCTGATCACCTTCCTAATGTTAAGACGATAATATAATTCAAAAAGTTCACACTTATATTGAGGAAATCACATAGCCCAATGTCTGTCACAGGGCTTTGGTGTTTTGTATTACTTTTTCCTTATTAGGTATTGGATCACCCGGGACAGAACTGATCATATTTATCTGTATATCATCCATGGAATTCACTTTGGATTTATTTAAAGGCTGACGTTATTTTATGTAAAATACAATAAGACACACTTGCTAAATATGCCTTTGTTCTATGGCCATCCTAGTAAATGCATGGTTCATCTTGAATGCCTCCACAATGACTCATCTTGATTGATCACTTGATTGGATCTGGAATCAACTAGAAGACACACCACCGTAAGAGTGCTATGTTCTTCTAGAAGGTTAATTAAGAGGGAAGACCCTCCTACAGAGTGAACAGCACCTTCCAGCATTGACTCCAGTATAAAGAGGTCTAAGGAAAAAGTAGTACTTCTTCTTCTGGCCTGATTTCCCTCCTTGTTGGTAAATGCATCTACTCTCTTGCTGCTGCCACCATCAAAACTTGAGCCTTCCAGTGTGGACTAAGGACCAGGGTCTCTCCAAAAGTCTTCAAAACCACGCTGGAACTACTGCCATACCCAGCAATAAAAACTGAGAATCTGCAAGGTTCTCACCCTCTCTAGCCTTCAGGTAGCCATTATTGGACTACTCATACCATACATATAAGTTTGTTCTTGTAATTATACTCGTTTTATCCATTCTATTTTTTCCCTAGAGAACCCTAGTAATACAGCCATCTGTGGTATAACTGCATTAACTATTTCTTTTCTCTTTTTTCATAGGTATTCATGTAACCCAGACTGGCCATAACCTCACTATATAGCTGAGTATGACAGGGAACTTCTGATACTTCTGCCTGTGGCCCTAGAGTGCAGAGATTGAAGGTTTGTGTCATCACACCTAGCTCATTAACTGATTCCTGATCTCCCTGTGAGTCAGTTTGTCCTCAATCTTCAGACTTCTAGCTGTCACCCACTCCTGGGATCCCTGCCCTGCTCTGCCTGTTGTTTTACTATCTATCTGTCTTGACAGAATTAGATTGGAAGTCCCCTGATGGGAGTAATCAGCTTTATCTTTACAGCTGCTACAGGCTGGGAAGATGGGGAGATGGGGAGGGGGTGCTGAGGACTGAGGAGCTGGCTTAGTAAGGAAGGTGCTTGCTTTGCAAGTGTGGGGACCTCAGTTCAGTACCCAGAACCCAAGTAAAAACAGGCAGGTGATATGTGCTTAGGATCCCAGCACTTGGGAGGTAAAAGTAGGTGTGTTCCCTGGGGTTCACTGACCAGCCCATCCAGTATACTTTGCAAGCTCTAGGCCAGTGAGAGTTCCTGTCTTCCATTTTAAAAGGTGGATGGCGCCTAAGGAATGAAAGTGAAAGTTGTCCTCTGGCTTCCACATATGTGGGTGTGCAGTATACACCCATGGACCATATACACCCATGTGCACATTCACCCATATGGCACCTGCACACATGAAAAGATGTACACACACATACACTAAAAGTGTGTTGAGTGGCAGTGAATGGAATCCTGACCTTTCCTAGCTACCAGGCCTTCAGCCAGCTTCAGGGTCCAGAACACAATGGGTCCTTGTATTCACCCCTGTGCATGCCCACTAACACACAGTCAACACTTGCAAATATTGGGGACGCTTAGTGACTTCATTTTGAAGATGCTTCTCTGGCAACTGGCCTGATGCTAGTTAGGCAGGCACTACCTAGAAAGATCCATCTATCTCTTCAATAAATGACCAAATTTATTGTGCCAAGGCACAAGAGGAGACACGGAGGCAAGTAGGGGACTCTTGGTGCTAGAAATGCACTCTCAGACATACAGATGAGAGGGAAGCTTGGGCACAGTGACAGGGAACCGTAGCCTCCTCCTACCCCATTTCCTCTTCCTCCTCCTTCCCCTGAACACAACTCCCCCACTGCAACAGGGAGCTACAGAGATTGGAATTCGATCTTAACCTCCAGGGAATAGCCTCCACTGCAGAGAGGTCAGGGTTGAGTCCTAGCTGGCTCCCACTTGCTCTGTGGTACCTCTCGAAGGATGCCCTGGTAGCAAGACTCCGATGCTTTTTATTGAATACCAGTTGTACTGGCAAGTTTCTGGAAAGATGATTCTCCCCGAAACATCAAGATATTTCCCAAATAATGAGAAGATTATTATTATTAGCAAAGCCCATGACCTTTAAAGAATATTTCTTAAAGGAATAAGGTGGAGTGAATCGTTTTCAGAACATACCTGAGATTCTGCTCTTCCTTGCAGGATTGGGATAGTTGGTGAGTCATAAAGAAGGGAATGAGCTTCTTATGAGCCAGAAAGTGTCAGATTTGACAAATCAAAATACAGGATGACCAGTAAAATCTGAGTTTCAGGTAAGCGATGAAAAACGTGAAGTGTAACTGTGTCCCACATGTGGAGTGGGATATACTTATGCTAAAGCTTTAAACCAGAGGAAGGCAGATCAGCAAGTAGATCCCACTAACAAATGCTCCCTTGGAAACCCTAGCTTTGGAGGACCTTTCATTCAAGCCAGGATTTCCCCTGGAGGGTGAGCTCAGTGTCATAGGAGAACAGTGGAAGAATGGGCATGGATGATGTCCTGTCCTGTCCTGTCCTGCCCTCTGCAGCCTGTGGCACACCGTACCCCTTGAGCAGCTGCAGAGGAAAGAGGCTTGACCTGTGAGGATTTGGTAGAGATTCATGTGATCCAGGCCTGTGAAGAAATGGCTGTAGAAATGGACAAGTGACACCAGCAGAAATCAGCAAACTCCAAAAGAACTAGTCTCAGGTCTCACTTGAGGGATTAAAGAAACTATGGGACTTCCATCATTGAGGAACAGAACATGCCAGCCATATCTGCTTTCCAGTGGGGCAGCACCCCTCTCTGGATTCTATCAGGAGACTTTTCCCCAAATACACACCATCCCAGTTAGCCCCAAGCCCTACAGTTTGGCCCTCTCCCCAACCCCAGAAGACTTCCACCAAGCAGGCATAGGCCACACAAGCCAGAAGGGGTGAGTTACCTGACTACGAGGAACTGTACTGCTCCCTATGAAGCTCTCTTCCCCACCAACACCATCCCAGCTTATTCCTGACTCTATTGCTGCTGGACCCTGCCCCCAACCCAAAGGACTTCTGCCACAACAGCCCTCACCTGTCCACCAGTCAACAAGGGGCCCTTCCCCAGAACTCTAGCAGACTCAGTAGGCCTAGACATAGTCCACTGCTTGGAAGAACAGATGTGGTAGGCCCACATATAGTCCTCACCATTCTAGAGAATGGCTCCAGCAGCTCTATAGGAGGGCAGGTTGGTCCTAAGTATCCCAGAAGAAGACTCAGGTTTTACTTGAGGCCAGGAAGGACCAAAGGACCCAAGGCCTCCAAAGCCCCCACAGAGTCAGCCTACTGGACTAGACCTGATTACTAATCAGTCACCAAAGAGGAAACAGAAACCAAGGAACAAAACACCCATCTAACAAAGACAAACACAGGAATCAACACCTAGACTTATAATCACCCTAAATTCAGATGCCTAAAAGCCTGTGTGAGAACACAATAACAGAAAAGGCAATCTCACTATCAGAGCCCAGCTACCCTACAACACAAGGCCTGAACATTCCAACACAGCCATAGCACAAGAAAACAACCTTAAAATAACTTTATGAAGGTGATAAAGGCCTTTAAAGAGGAAATAAAAAACATTCCTTAAAGAAATGGAGGAAAAGACAACCAAACATTTGGAGGAAATCAATAAATCTCTTAAAGAAGGTCAAGAAAACCAAGAAAAAAAAATAATCAGTTCACAGAAGTAAAACCATTCAAGACCCAAAAATGGAAATAGAAGCAATTAAAAAAACACACACACAAAGACTAAATTCTAGAAATGGAAAACTGTATAAGTAAACTACAGATGAAAGCATCATCAACGGAATATAAGAGATGAAAGAGATTATCTCAGGCATTGAAGATATGATAAAGGAAATGGATTCATCTGTCAAAGAAAATATCAAATCTACAAAACTCATAACAAAAAAAAATCCAGGAAATCTGGGACACTATAAAAAGACCAAACCTAAAAATAATAGAAATGAAGAAGAATTCCTGATCAAAAGACCCAGAAAATATATTCAACAAAGTCATAATAGAAAATTTTCCCAGTCTAAAGAAGAACATGCCTATGAACATACAAGAAGCTTACAGAACACCAAATAGACTGGACCAGGAAAAAAAAAGTGTCCCCTCACCACATAACAATCAAGACACTGAACATAATGAATAAATAAAGAATATTAAAAGCCACAAAGAGAAAAATCCAACTAACATATAAAGTCAGATCTATCAGAATTATACCCAACTTCTCCATAAAGACTCTAAAAGCTAGAAGAGCACTAACAGACTGCTTGCAGACTCATAAGAGACCATAGATGCCAGCCCAGACTACTATACCCAGAAAATCTTTCAATCACCATAGATGAAGGAAACAAGATAATCCATGACAAAGTCTAATTTATACAAACCCAGCTCTACAGAAGGTACTAGAAGGAAAACTCCAACCCAAGCAAGTTAACTACACACACAAAAACACAAGCAACAGGTTATCACACACCAGAGGGAAACACACACACACACATATATACCAACAACAACAAATAACAGGAATTAACAATCATCAGTCATTGATAGCTCTCAATATCAATGGACTCAATTCTCCAGTAAAAAAACATAGACTAACAGAATGGATATGAAAACAAGATCAATCCTGCTGCTGCATACAAGAAATATACCTCAACATCAAAGACAGAGATTACCTCAGATTAAAGGGCTGGAAAAAGATTTCCCAGTCAAACAGACCAAAGAGGCAAGCTGATGTAGCTATCCTAGTATCTAATAAATAGAGTTCAAACCAAAATTAATCAAAAGAGATTTCATATTAATCAAAGGAAAAATTCACCAAGATGATGCCTCAATTCTGAACATCTATGCCCCAAATACAAGAGCACCCACATTTGTAAAAGAAACATTACTAAAGCTGAAATCACATATCGAACTCCTCACATCAATTGTGGGAGACTTCAAATCCCACTCTCGCCAGTAAACAGACAGAAACTAAACAGAAAAAAATAACAGAGCTAACTGGTGTTATGACTCAAATGGGTCTAACATATATCTAGAGAATGTTACACCTAAACACCAAAGAAGCCCGTGTAACCTTCCCTGAAATTGGTCACAAAGCAAGTATTAACATTACCCCAGTTGTCATTGGAGGGTCTCATCCAGTTACTGATGGAGACAGATTCAGAAACCCACAGCCAAACATTGAGCAAAGTAGGAGAGTCATACTAAGGAGAGAGAGAAAGAATTGTAGGAGCTGGGAGGGGGAGAGGGGTCAGAAACATTGAAGGAAAACCCACAGAAATGGCTAGCCTGGTACATGGGTACTCACAGAGTCTGAAGCAACAACCAAGGATCCTGCATGGAACCAACCTAGGCCCTCTGCATATATGAGACAGTTGTGTAGCTTGGTCTATTTGTGGGACTTCTGGTAATGAGAGTTGGGGCTGTTCCTGGTGCTTTGTCTGGCACTTGGAAACTTATTCCTCATTCTAAATTGCCTTGGCCACCCTGAATACAGGGGGAGATGCTTGGTCCTATGGCAATTTGCTATGCCATGTTTTGCTTGATGCCCAAGGGAGGCTTACCCTTTTCTGAGAGAATACAGAGGAGAGGTGGATTGAGGGGGAGAGGGGCAGAAAGGAGAGGAGAGAAGAGAAAAGGAAAAGAGGAGGAATGGGAAGACCTTTCCCTCTAACCTGTGCAAGGAAGTGATGGTCTTGGAGTTGTATGGGCTACTTATGAAAGCAAATGTGAATCTGTTCAAGAACAGAACTGAAGTAAAAGGAGCTCAAGCATAAGGCAGGAATCTAAGATCCTGTGAAGTCTCTTGGGCTTCCTGGTATGTGTGGATGCTGCCAGGTGGCAAGTCAAATGTACCCCAGCCTCCCTTCATTGTTTGTATAGGCTTTCCTGCTGTTTGCAGATCTGTGCAACATGTCTCTCTGGCTTCCAATCATTCTGTGTCTGACCAGAGCCTTGATCTTCGAATCTGCCATTTGTGGCTTCTGTCACTCTAAGCGCCTTGGCTTGCTCATTCACCAGCAGTTAGAGGGTTTAGCCTTAAATTCTCACTAAGGGCAACACCGCTGCCCTAAAGGTGTCTCCTTAGGGGAATAGAAAGAGAATACTATACAGGGGAGTACCTGCCACTCTGCTAAGAATTTTATTCTGTGAAATCACTCCACACACCCATTTTCAGATGAGGGAACTGAAGCTCCATTACTGAAGGCTTCATAACAATATACCATAGGCTAGATACTATAAACAACATAACTCTGTTTTCTCACGATCTCTGAAGGTGGACATTGGAGATAAATTGTTAATGGAAGTGCATCTTCCGTATCCCATCCACCTATCTTGAAGATGGCCTTTCCTCTTCATGCACTTGCATCCAAACACTTTCATGGAAGACGTAGGATGCAGTATTAGATGCTCCAGTGACCTCATTTAAATTCACTTTCTCTGGTTAGGGCTTCATCTCTGGATAGAGTGACTTGGTTAGGAACTGACGGGTCATGAGGACTTTTGAGGGGACAAAGTTCAGCCCACTGTGGATGGATCAAGTTTCAGGGTCTTAGACTGTGGGTGGTGATCCCTAATGGGGTCACAGAACTGAATGTGCAGGTAGCCATAAACATTGCAACAGGAAAAGAAAGTTTTCTGAACCCACAACAACTAAAATTTCAAAACCAAATGCCTAGTGAATCTGAGGAGTCTCTGGTATGGCTTACCCATGCTGTATCATGTGAGTTTTCTGCAGCTTCAGATCTGAACACTTTACATTGATCATGATGTCACATCACATAGCAGCAACAAATGCTACCTGGAATATCTCAGCTAGTATCCAAGACTATTGTACGCTTACAAATTGCGGTGATTTGTACTGTGCATACAAACCTGTTTGCTCTTATAGCAACATGGTGGCTTAGTTACAGAAAGGAAAAGACTTAGCATATTCTCTTATCATCCTTCTTCAGCATGTAAATATCAAGTTAGTGTATCTTTGTACTGTATTAGAATGTTTCATTTTAAAAATTTCAATTTGAATTACACACACACACACACACACACACACACACACACCATTAAATAAATTTTGGCTTGAGACTAGGATAGAATTTCCAGGAAATTCTAGCATGGCCCTAAGTATACTTCTGCTGTTTTGTACTATGTATTTTTGCAAAGTAACATTCTCAGGATTGGTGATTTTAAAATCAAAATATCAACCAACTATGAAAAACACTGTAGATACTCTGTATTCTGTATTATTAGATATTCAGCCAAGATTTAATTCTTTATGTAAAAATAAACAAATCTGTCCTATTAGTGTGCAATTTTCTTTCATCTTTAATAAATAATAAAATTACATATATCTAAGGAATTATTTTAAAATAAATTTCTTCATGACTTATTGTCTCTAAATACTTGATTTGTATATCTATTTTATATACTTATGTAATCAGTGTTATAACCCCTAAATATATCATATATAGATAGATATAAAATGTATAAATAGTTGAGATACTTGCATATATGTACAAATATTGTCAAGTTTTAAAAAATGAAATCCAAACCTTTTCCAGTCCTAATCATTTTGAATACTGGATTTTAAGCCTGCACTAATAGTAGCATACCATTTATTTCTTGTAAGGAGCCTTTGAAATGACCCCAGTGGGTATCAGAATAGTGCTGACACATAGCCATAGCTGAGCATAGGCCAGCTGTTCTCTAAGAATGGGCAGGGTTCTTACAAGTAGAGAAGCAAACTCAGGGCTGAGAGAAATGCATTTGTGGACAGAACTGATGCACAGTTCTTGCCACTGGACGAAATGATTTATGCTTTCAGTCCACTTAAGCGGGAGTACTGTTCACTTTTGTCTAGAGTGTTCTCAAGCAGTTCCATTAACTGAAATTGCTAGGTCAAAAGAAGGTCTTATTTTCAGAGAGTAGGAATTTATGTTAATTTTTGAAAGCACAAGCATAAACTTGAGAAAAGAAGGTGTAATCCTAGATCTGGAGAAAGTGACGGGCGGGTGGGTTGGCTGAGCAATTGGATGTCACATGCTCAGAACTGAAGGCTGAAACTTAAGGGAGAGCTCATAGACAGGTGAGAGAACAGACTGGGCTAATGGATGCCTACGATAGCAGGAAGAAGAGAAAGAAAATTTAATGGAGGATATTAAGAAAAGGAAGCGTAAAGGGAAAGAGGGTGGTTTCCAAAGCTTTGTCACCATGTACATTGTGTTGGTCAGCATCTCCCAGTAACAGGCGCCTAAGATGATGGTTTGGAAGTTTCCAGGCTATGGTCAGTAGGCTATGTCAACTGGCATCCTGTATTATGCCTGCTACATCAAGGTGGAGTAAAACTACTAAGACCATGTCCAGAAAGAGAAAAACAAAAAGGAAGGGAAACACCCTTCTTAGGAACACCTCTTAATGACCTGAAGACTTCCACCTACCCTCCACCTCTCGCAGGCTTCACGACCTTCTCATAACATTAAAGCTAGACACCAAGCCATTATCACAGGTGACACCCAACACAGCACAAACCAGAAGGGAATTCAGAGAGAATGGTGATAATATCTGTGTCGGGTTTTACAAAGGAACCAAAAGGGAAGTATATGGCCATATAACCACCAACAGGACACTGCAACAAAGACAAAAATGAAAACAAAGGGTCTTTCAGTGAAATGACAGTGACAAAGAATAAGGGAGAATGAGTGAACATCGACAGAATGGCACAATGTTGTGTAGTTGAATAAAGCAAGGCTCCATTGACCAATGCTGGTCCTGCATCCCTCAAGTTAAGAGGAGGATGCTGTTTCTCAAGTCTCTTGCATTTGAGAAGGGGTCATGCTGCAGTTCTATAGTGAATTCTACAGTGAATTAGAAGTGTGTCCTTTTACTAAACCAAAGCAGTAAAATGCCTATGCCTTTCTACTTTCTCTCCCTTTCTCCTCCCTCTGTTCTCCTCCATGTCATTCTCCTTTTCTCTCCTCCCTGCCCCAACTTCTTTACTCTTCCACCTCCTTCTTCCTTACCCCTGCTCAGGAGGAGAGCCTGTGCATAGATGAGAAAACCCGAAGATTGAAACACAATCAAATGCTCACTCACAGAACAGATAACTACTCTCAAGGAGGGTCACTGAGTCTGTGGTCATTGCATGCACACCAAATGAGCTATTTACAAACTGCTGACATATTAAAAATCATTTGTTACCAGAGAAAAACCTAGGCCTATCCTTGCTAATAAACATCAGACCTAGGAATGTGGCCAAAGAGAGTAGCAGAGTTGAGGAAAGGAGGTGTTTGTTTTGTTTTTGTTTGTTTTTTGGTTTGGTTTGGTTTGGTTTGGTTTGGTTTGGTTTGGTTTGGTTTGGTTTGGTTTGGTTGGTTTGGTTTGGTTTGGTTTGATTTGGTTTTTTGTTGGTTGGTTGGATAGGTGGGTGGTTATTTTTTTTTTTTTTTTTTTGGTTTTATATTTGATGTTACAAAAATGGAAAGAACCAAGATGGTAGACAATCTTTAAGAAAATAAAAATTATTTTTGTTTGTGTGTGTGCCTGCATGTGGTAGTCAGAGAATCTCAACTGTCATTTCTCTAAGAACTATCTACCTGGTTTTAGAGACAAGGTTTCTCACTAGGATCTGAGGCTCCCATTTGGCTAGACTAGCTGGTCAACAATCCCTGGGAATCTGCTAGCCTCTTGCCCCCCCCCCCCCAGCAATGGCATTCCGAGTGCTCACCACCACACCTAGCCTTTTATGTGTGTGCTGAGGATTGAACTCAGATCACCAAGCTTGCACACCCAGCACTTTACCAACTGAGTTGTCCCTCTGGCCCTGATGAAGCAATGTTGCAAAGAAAATAGAATATAGGGCAAAGCAAAGCTATGAGGTCAGTCTCTGCTTTTCTTCTTCTAGGGGAGAAATAAAAATCCAGGAAGAATGCCCTAAGGTTTGAGTTGGAGAGGGAGGTGGAGGATATGTACCCTCATCAGGACAGGCACTTGGTTCCTAAGACAACGGAAGGGTGGAACTTGGAGTTCTTTTAGTGGGGCAATTTTAAGGGATGATGTGTGTCTATGCCTGAGTTAAACACACTGGCAGTGATCACCTTTGTAACTTAGCTTGCTGGAAGTCTAGGATGTCTGCCAAAGACTGATCCAAAGTGCATTTGACTCGTTTGGTTTAAATTTTCTAGACATTTCTCAAACAGAGTCATTATTCAAGAAGTAAACCCTTACCCAGAGACAGTTAAAATGAGTCTGTTTCTCTGCACTAACTGCCCCCTCCCTCTCACGCATTGTCAATGTCCATTAACTACAGCGTTATTCCATTGATGGGCCAGTGCAATTCCAGTGCAATTCCGACAAGATATGCTATGTTCTCTCTGTAGTGCATTCCTGGTGAACTTTGAGCCACACATCTGTTGCAGAAAAGGACCTTGTATTCTCCAGTGGCCGACATTAGCTAAGAGTTTGGGATCCATCTCCATTGGGAAATATTTTTGTATTAGATAGGCTGTTACAGAATCCCAGGGGTAAATTCAGTTCTTTATCTTACTATGATCACTACAATGACTCCCAAATAATTATTCTTTTCATCCTCTTGATGCCACTGGAAGACTCTTCCTACAAATAGATGTTTGGGTTAAAACCAGTGTACACTCTCCTTTCCCCTGAGCCATTGCAGCATATGGAGTAAGGACTTGTTTCCAAAACCTCCCCAAGCCTCTTGCTTTGGTTAAGACCTGTTGTTGCTATTTTCGTAAAGAGCCAAAGAGTAACCACTGGGCTTCAAGGAATGAACATTAGTTGGCAGAGATATTATCTGAAAGAATGGGTATAGCTGTATACCAACAAAGTTTTGTTTACAAATAAAGTCAGTGTTTTTTGTTCAGTTTATGGTTTGTCCTTTGCTAACCAGGACTTAAGTGTTGTTTAACCACCAGAAAGACTTCAGGAGTAATGACAGTTTTAAAAATACTAAGAAATATTATTTTAGTAAATAATATATTCTGTATATTTGTCTTCTAGAAGAAAAAATTAACTAAAACATCAGTTTTTGGTTTTGTTTGTTTTATCCTTTGGAAAATAGTATTTTCCTTTCCTAAAATTTTATATGTTAAGTTAGATGCCTCTTCCCTACCACACACAAAAGAAAAAAAGGCTAAGGAGAGCAATAAACTTTAATTCAGAGATGAGAGAGTTAAATAGCTGAAACTTGGAGGGTGAAAATACCACTAGTCCGCAAACACAGCCTCCTCTTTAGAAATGGATTTACCCAGAGAGCAAATTGATTATAAGATATGTAGAGTAAAAGCAAATGTGCTGACCTTCATTGCAGAGATCAAAGGTTAAATTCATACCCCGTAAGATGGTTCTGTTAAATTGCTCCCAAGCTGTCTGGTGACATATTTTTGAAATAATATTTCTCCCAAACTTTATCAAGTGTTCTTTGTGTTCTGAAAACATGATTTGATGTCCCAGCTGGAGTGGAGACTTCCTGAGTCTTAGATAGTTGAAATTCTCCTCCAACTGTATCCGGAGCCACAGATTAGTTAGGATAGGCATTATTACAAGGGTAATAACTCCAAGTCTAGTTACTTAGGGAATACTGAAGTCGATGTTTTATAACCATGTTTTTTTATGAACCAGAAGTAGATAAAGAGCTAAAATTGTCTATTTGGATGTCCTTGGCATTGAGTTGCACAAATGTCTTAGATAGTAATGTCTGGCAATGAACAAATGTTCCCAATTTTTATGCCCCTAAGCAAGTCTCAAAATGAAACTTCACAGTTTAAAAGTTAGGAAAATTGGGCTGAAAAAAACAGCTCAGCAGTTAAGAGCACTTACTGTTCTTGCAGAGAACTGAGATTTTGTTTCTAAAACCCAGAGATACAACCACTTACAACTCCAGATCCAGGAGATATGATGGCTCTGCTGATCTTTAAAGGTTCCTGAGCTCACATGATGCGCATCGATTCACTAAGACACACACACACACATACCCACACACAAACACACACACTAAATAAAATAAATTTTATAAGACAGGGACACACGCTCTGCCCATAGAAGGAGCCCGCCCTCCATTGCCCCACTCAGAGTCCCCTAAAGACTGGAGACTGTGTGCACACCAAGGAGCCCGTCCAGGCAAACTAGCCTGCCCAGAGTAGGCCAGAATCCTGATCCTGCCTCCACCTTCCTGTGCCCTGCTTGGAGCGTTCTAAGGACTGGGAACTGCATACAGGGGCCCTATCCTCTCAGACTGGCCTTCCCAGAGTCTGCCAGCATCCTGGTTCTACCTTCAACTACCATAGGATATAAGCCTGTTTCCAGCCTGCCTTCCAGGGCCCTCCTTGGAGCCTCCTGAGTCCTGGGGCCTGGGCACACAGAAGAGCCCATCCAGGTGGTTGGGCCTATCCAGAATCTGACAGAGTGCTGGTCCCACCTCCACCCACTGGACTAGGAGAGCCATCGGAGTATTGGAACATCTTGCACCTACCAGAAGAGAATCTTGGTCCCGTACCCACCGGGAGAGGGAGAGATCCTATTGGTGCACACTGGAAGAAGTGATGGGTAGACTACAGTATGAGAACACTGTCAACAAAGAAAGATCAATATGACAACCCCAGAGTCTAGGGACTCCACACCAGCAAGACTTGAACATCCCAACACAGATGAAGCAGAAGAGAATGACCCTAAAAACAACTTCATGAAGATGATAGAGGCCCTAAAAGAGAAAAAATTTTTTAAAAAATCCTTCAAAGAAATGGAAGAAAAACCAAACCAAAAAATGCAAGAAATCAACAAATCTCTTATAGAAAGCAAGGAAAGCCAAGAAAAAAAATCAAACACATGAAGGAAACAATTCAAAAAGTCCATGACATGAAAACTGAAATAGAGAAAATAAACAAAACACAAACTGAGGGAATGTTGGAAATAGAAAAGCTGGGTAAATGATCAGGAACTACAGATAACCAACAGAATACAAGAGATGGAAGAGAGAATCTCAGGTGTTGAGGATACACTAAGAGAAAGAGATTCATTGACCAAAGAAAATCTTAAGTCCAACAAATCCCTAACACAAAATACTCAGGAAATATGGGACACCATAAAAATGCCAAACCTAACAACAATAGGTATAGAAGAAGGTGAAGAAACCCAACTCAAAGGTACAGAAAATATATTCAGTAAAATCATAGAAGAAAACTTTCCCAAACTAAAGAAAAACATGCCAATGAAAGTACAAGAAGCTTACATAACACCAAATAGAGTGGACTACAAAAAAGTCCCCTCACCACATAATAATCAAAACGCCAAACACACAGAATAAAGAAAGCATATTAAGAGCAGCAAAGGAAAAAGGCCAAGTAACATATAAAGGCAAACCTATTAGAATTATACCTGACTTCTCCAGGGAAACTCTGAAGGCCAGAAGGTCTTTAGATGGGAGATGTCATTATGTAAATATGTTTCTCGTATTGGCTAATAAATAAAGAACTGTTGGCCAATAGGAAAGCAAGATAGGCAGGACTAGGAGACTAGAAGGAGAGAGGAAGAAGTAGGGAGGAGATTCAACATGTAGGACAGAGAGAGCAGAACTGTGGCCCTCTCTCTGGTAAGATAAGACCACGTGGAAATACTTAGATCAATAGAAATGGGTTAATATTTAAGACAGAGCCAGCTGATAAGTAATGCTAGTAACAAGCCAACAGCTTAATATCTAATACAGCGTCTCTGTGTGTTATTTGGGGCTGGTGCAGCTCTGAGACCAGGCCAGTGGGAAAACCTGCTCATAACACTGGATAGATATTCCACCAACACTAAGAGACCACAGATGACAGCTTAGATTATTATACACAGGAAAACTTTCAACCACTATAGATTTGAGAATCCAAGATATTACATGACAAAACCAGATTTAAATAATACTTATCAATTAATCCAGCCCTACAGAAAGTTCTGGAAGGAAAACTCCAACCCAAGGAAGTCAACTACATCCACAAAAACACAGGCAATAGATAATCCACTTTACTAACCACCAAAAGAAAAATGGGGAGAAATTCATACAGAATACCACCAACAACAAGAAGTCCAAAAAAAACAAGAATTAATAATCAATAGTCATTAATATCCCTCAATATTAATGGCCTAACTTGCCTATAAAAAGACACAGGCTAACAGAATGGATACAAAGACAGAATCCATCCTCTACTGCAGACAAGAAACACACCTCAACTCAAAGACAGACATTACCTCAGAGTTAAGGGTTGGGAAAACATTTTCCAATCAAATGGAACCAAGAAACAAGCAAGTGTAGCAATCCTAATGTCTAACAAATTAGACTTTAAAATCAATCAAAATAGATAAAGGTAGTTTTCATTCATCACAGGAGAAATCCATCAAGATGAAGTCTCAATTCTGAACATCTACATCCCAAATACAAAGGCACCCACATTTGTAAAAGAAACATTACTAAAACTCAAATTACACATAAAACCTCACACACTTATAGTGGGAGATTTCAATTCCCCACTCTCACCACTAGACAGGTCTACCAGACAGAAACTTAACAAAGAAACAAAGGAACTAACAGAAGTTATGACCCAATTGAGTTTAATAGACATTCCATCCAAACACAAAAGAATATACCTTCTAAGAACCACATGGACTATTCTAAAATTGATCACATACTTGGCAATACAGCAAACCTCAATAGGCACAAATAAATTGGAATAACTCCCTGTATCTTATCAGACCACCACCATAATTTAAAGTTAGAATTCAACAACAACACAAACTGCAGAAACTCATGGTAATTGAACAATGCCTGATTGCACCATTTCTGGGTCAAGAAAGAAATAAAGAAATTAAAGACTTCCTAGAATGAGAATGAAAACACAACATACCCAAACTTATGGGACACTTTGAAAGCACTACTAAGAGGATAGTTCAAAGCACTAAGTGCCCAAATGAAGAAACTGAGAATAGTCACATTAGAGTATTAACACCACAACTGAAACCTCTAGAAGCAAACTCACCCGGGAGGAGTAGACACCAGGAGATAATCAATTGAGTGCTGAAATCAATAAAATAGAAACTAGGAAAACAATACAAAGAATCAATATAACAAAGAGTTGGTTCTTTGAGAAAATCAACAAGATAGAAACACCTTTATCCAAACTAACCAAGAGGCAGAGAGAGAGCATGGAAGTTAACAAGATCAGAAATGAAAAGGGGGATATAACAATGGATACTGAGGAAGTGCAGACAATCTTCAGATCATACTTTGAAAACATGTACTCCACAAAATTAAGCAGAAATGAACAATTTTCTGGATAGATATCACTTACCAAAGTTAAATCAAGAACAGATAAGCAATTTGAATAGACCTATAATCCCTAATGAAGTAGAAGCAGTAATTAAAAGTCTCCCAACCAAAAAAAAAAGCCAGGGCCAGATGGCTTCAGTGCAGACTTCTACCAGAAATTAAAGAACAGCTAATACCAATGCTCCTCAAAGGGTTCCATATCGTAGAAGCAGAAAGTTCATTACCAAACTCTTTTTATGAGGCAACAATCACCTTGATACCCAAGCCACATAAAGACACAACTAAGAAAGAGAACTACAGACCAATATCCCTCATGAAAATTGATGCAAAAATACTCAATAAAATACTGGCAAATCAAATCCAAGAACATATAAATCATCCACCATGACCACATAGGTTTCATCCCAGGGATTCTGGGATGGTTCAACATAGGAAAATCCATCAATGTAATCCACCATATAAACAAACTGAAAAATAAAAACCACATGATCATTTCACTAGATGCTGAAAAAGCCTTTGACAAAATCCAATACCTCCTCATGATTAAGGTATTGGAGAGATTAGGGATAACAGGAAACATACCTAAACATAATAAAAGCAATATACTGCAAACCAACAGCCAACATCAAACTAAATGGAGAAAAACTCAGTGCAATTCCTCTAAAATCAGGGATAAGACAAGGCTGTTCTCTCTCTCCATGTTTCTTCAATATTGTACTTGAAGTACTAGCCAGAGCAATAAGACAACAAAAGGAGATCAAGGAGATACATATTAGAAAAGAAGAAGTCAAGCTATTCGCATATGATATGATAGTTTACATAAGTGACCAGAAAAATTCTACCAGGTACCTCCTACAGCAGATAAACTCCTTCGGCAAAGTGGCAGGATACAAGATTAACTCAAAAAAAAAAAAAAAAAAAATCAGTAGCCATACTATATACAGATGAGAAATGGGCTGAGACAGAAATCAGACAAACATCACCTTTTATAATAGCCACAAACAAGATAAAATATCCAAACAAGTAAAAGACCTATATAAGAACTTTACATCTTTAAAGAAAGAAATAAAAAAAGATACCAAAACATGAAAAGATCTCCCGTGCTCTTGTATAGGTAGGATCAACATAGTAAAAATGGCAAATTTGCCAAAAACAATCTACAGATTCAAATGCAATCCCCATCAAAATCCCAGCATAATTATTTACAGACCTTGAAAAAATAATCCTCAACTTTATGTGGAAAACCAAAAAACCCAGAATAGCCAAAACAACCCTGTACAATAAAGGAACTTCCAGAGGCATCACCAACCCTGACTTCAAGTTCTGCTATTTCTGCTATAGAGCTATAGTCCTGAAATCAGCTTGGTATTGGTGTAAAATAAAGAGGTAGATCAATGGAATCAAATTGAAAACCATGATATTAACTCACACACCTACAAACACCTGATGTTTTACAAAGAAGCTAAAATTATACAATAGGTAAAAAAAAAAAAAAAAAAGCATCTTCAACAGATAGTGCTGGCATAACTGGATGCTGACTTGTATCGCCATGCACAAAACTTAAGTCCAAATGGATCAAAGATCTCAACATAAATCCAGCCACACTGAACCTCTTAGAAGAGAAAGTGAGAGGTACCCATGCCTGTATTGGTACAGGAGACTACTTCCTGAACATAATACCAGTAGCACAGACACTGAGATCAACAATTAATAAATGGGACCTCCTGAAACTGAGAAGTTTCTGTAAGGCAAATGACACAGTCAACAAGACAAAATGGCAGCCCACAAACTCGGAAAAGATCTTCACCAACCCCACATCTGACAAAGGGCTGATTTCCAAAATATACAAAGAACTCAAAAAGCTAGTTTCCAAAACACCAAATAATCAAATTAAAAAGTGGAATACAGAACTAAATAGAGAATTCTCAATAGAGGAATCTAAAATGGCTGAAAGACACTTAAGAAAGTGCTCAACATCCTTAGTCATCAGGGAAATGCAAGTCAAAAACAACTCTGAGATTAGTCAGAATGGCTAAAATAAAAAACACCAATGACAGCTTATGCTAGAGAGGATGTAGAGAAAGGGGCACACTCCTCCACTGTTGGTGGGAGTATAAACTCATACAGTCACTTTGGAAATCAGTATGGCAGTTCCTCAGGAAAATGGGAATCAGTCTACCTTAAGATCCAGTATTTCTACTCTTAGGCATATACCCAAAAGACGCACATTCATACAAGGACATCTGTTCAACTATGCTCATAGCAGCATTATTTGTAATAGTCAGAACTTGGAAGCAACCTAAATGTCCTTCACCTGAAGAATGGATGGAGAAAATGTGCTACATTTACACAATGGAATACTACTCAGTGGGAAAAAATTTGAAATTCACAGACAAATGGATGGAACTAGAAGAAACCATCCTGAGTGAAGTAACCCAGTCACAAAAACATATACACACACATGTACTCACTCACATATGGTTTTTAGACATAGAGAAAAGGATTACCAGCCTATAATCCACACCACCAGAAAAGATAGGAAACCAGGAGGACCCTAAGAGAGACATACATGGTCCCCTGGAGAAGGGGGAAGGGATAAGACCTCCCAAGCAAATTGGGAGCATGGGGGAGGGGAGAGGGAGTTAGAAGGAAGAGGAGAAGTGAGCATGAGGGAGCAGGAAGACTGAGTCAGAGAAAGAGGAGAGGAAGAAAAGAGATACCATAATAGAGGGAGCCATTATAGGTTTGAAGAGAAATTTGGCACTAAGGAAATGTCCAGAGATGATCCCAACTAGCAATCTAAGCAATAATGGAGAGGCTACTTTAAATGCCCTTCCCCAATAATGCGATTGATGATTGCCTTATATGCCATCCTAGAGCTGATGGAAGCAGAAGCAGACACCCACAGCTAAACACTGAGCCGAATTCCTGGAATCCAGTTGCAAGGAGGGAAGAGTGATGAGCAAAGGGGTCAAAACCATGCTGGAGATACCCACAGAAGCAGCTGACCTGAAGGGGGAATGACCACGCCCATTGGGGGGTGGAGCCATGGGCGGAAGTGACCTGTGGAAGGAGGTCAGAGGGGGCCAGGAAAGGCTCTCTCTTTCTGGCGTGACTAGGACAGGAGAGGATCGGGTTGAATTTCCTGGTGTTCATCTGTCTAGGTTGTAAGTTATTTCTCCCTGAATAAACATCTATTCGGCCTGTTTGTTTATCCTGATCCTTATTTACCGCAATAGGAACCCATGAACTCCAGTCTGATAGCTAGGAAACCAACATAGGACTTACCCAGATACTGGGAATGTGGTGTTAGTTGGAAGGACTGAGTAGTCTATGGGGCCTCTGGTAGTGGATCAGTATTGATCCCTAATATAGGAATGGACTTTGGGAGTCCATTCCATATAGAGGGATACTCCCTCAGCCTAGACACATGGGGGAGGGCTGGGCCCTGCTCCAAATAGTATGGCAGACTTTGAAGACTCCCCATGGAAGGTCTCACCCTCCCTGGGGAGCAGAAAGGAAATGGGATGGAGGGTTGGTAGGAGGGAAAGTGGTGGACAGGAGGGTTCGGGAACTTGGATTGACATGTAAAACAAGCTTGTTTCAAATTTAAATTTAAAAAATTACACTAAAAAAAAGATAGGGATACAAACAAACAAAATAATTTTGTTTTTTAAGACAGGGACACACATACACATATTAAAATAGTATAACTGATTTGTTTTTTTAGGGCAGGAACACACACATACACACAAATGAAGTAATTTTGTATTGTTTTTTTGAGACAGGAACACACACATAAAAATAAAATAATTTTGTTTTGGTTTTTTGAGACAGGGTTTCTTTGTGTCTTCTTGGCTGTCTTGGAACTGGCTTTGTAGACCAGGCTGGCCTCAAACTCACAGTGACTCTACCTGCCTCTGCCTCGGAGTGCCGGCATTAAAGGTGTCCATCACCATGCCCTTGTGTCAATGTGTATGGAGATCAGGAGTTGACAACTTCTCTCCACCTTCTCTTTTGAGATAGGATTTACAGATCATCTAGGCTGATTCTCCCAAGGGTCCACCTAGCTGGCCCCTGATGTCCTCCTCCTCTTCTTCTTCTTTTCTTGCTCCCCAATCTATTTTTCTCCTTCTATTCTCTCTGCCTAGCAGTCCCGCCTATCCTTCTGCCTTGCTCTTGGCCACTCAACTCTTTATTAGACCAATCAGGTGTTTTCAACAGGCAAAGTAACACAGCTTCACAGATCTAAACAAATGCAGCCTAAACTAACGCAGCACATCTCTGCATCATTACACAAATGTTCCACAGCATAAACAAATGTAACACATCTTCAAATAAGATTCCACAGCATCCCCCCCCTGCCCCCACTCTTCTGCTAGGTTCCAGCCACTACATTTGGCTTTTAGGTGGGAGCAGGATCCAAACACAGGCCTTCCCGATGCACAGCAAGCTCCTTACCCACCAGGCCATCTTCCAGCTCACACATTTTTTAAAATAATGCAAATTTTCTGTCTCTTTACTTACAAAACCTTCCAAAAGCAGAGGTTCACCAAATTTATTTAATGACACAGTTTCATTTAATGACAAAGTTATTTAATGGCAAAGTTGTACTAGTATGACAAAAAAGAGGACAGTGGCGTGAGCATTTAAAGAATCATCCTTGATATAACTTCTCTCTGGTTATGTTAAATAATTCATTTTATTAAGTTAAATAGTTATTTAGTACAATTTTATGGTACACAAACCCTGGGTTGCCGGGTTTTAACTTTCATTCTTCGTGGATTTCATATCGTGTATTCTCATCTCTCTTACCTCCCTATCCCCTCACATTTCCCCCTCTGCCCTTGCAACGTCCCCCAAAACACAGCCAAATTTAAAAGAAAATCCAAGAACTAAACAAAACAAAGAAACAACACAAAAAATAAAATCAAAAGAGAAAGAGGGAAGAATCTTGTGAACTATAATGTGGCCCTTTGATACACATGGTTTACCCTTTAGACTATCCATCTTTACTTGCAAGTGTTCATTGCCGGGAGCCATTGGTCTGGTTAGAGACCTCAGGTTTCTGCTGCATCATCAATAATGGGCTCTCACAGGTGCTGCTCTTGGATATCTCCTTGTTGTCCTGTGTCACAGAGATCCTGCTGTTTTGGATCTGTAGTTTCGTCCCCTTCACCTGCTCCAACAGTTCATAGATTTGGTGGATGTTGAAGTGGGCCAACTCATAGCCCTGGTTCTGGGCCTGGGTTGTAGCTAGCTTGGTCAGTCCACCAATTTTCCCTCACTATTGTGACATGGATGAGCTCTCCCGCACTGCCCAGACTAACTCACCCAATGCAGCCTACAGCAAGGAGAGGGGCAGATCTGGGTCCCCCTAACTCCCACCACCAGGGCTAGCTCTACATTTTTGCACAGGTGGGGTGCAGGACTCTTCTGATTGCCGTAGGGACAATACAGATGTTTTAAACCAAAATTCTATTGTTGAATTATCGCAGTTTAATAAGGATCAGGATAAACAAATAGGCCAAATAGGTATTTATTCAGGGAGAAATAACTTACAACCTAGACAGATGAACATCAGCAGGTCCCACAGGATGCTCTATTCTCTGAGTCCTGCCAGCAAGAGAGCATTCCTGGGTTCCTCCTCAGACCTAGTTCCACTCATCACTTCTGCCCTGGCTCCACCCACCAATGGGCATGGTCAGTGCCACAGAAGCAGACAAAGTGAATATCTCACTACATTGAATGAGTAAGAAATTGAGTAGAGAGCAATATTACTGAAACTATAATTTCTTCTGTTTGCCACATATATAGTAAGTAACAATCCGGGATTTCTTCTCCATAAACTTCAGAGAGTATGTTATTGTGGGCCTCCTAGGATTTATAATGTGAAAATAATGTCCAGGGTTTTTGTCTTTTGCTGGCATGATTATATACACAAGAAGAGGATTCATTGAGATGGGAGGAGGTACGTACCACCCTTCTGCACTGGTGAGTATTAAAGCTACAACAATGATAGGAGTACAAATGAAACCAGAATAGTCTCATAAATGTCATTCCACTGATATCTGTGTCACACAGTGTTTGGTGTGTGTATGGGGGGAGGGGGGTACACACATTTATACATGCAGACCCAAAGTTGACATCAGGAATTTTTAACAATTGTTCTTTATTTATTGAGATAAGGTCTCTCACAGAACCCTGAGCTCGCCAATTCCAACTGTCTGGCCAGCCAAGAGGCCTCCAAGAATATGCTGTTTCTTTGTCCTTAATCCTGCAATGATAGGAAGGTTGCTATGCCTACCCAGCATGTACATTGGTTCTGAGGATCTGAATTCCAATCCTCACATTTACCCAGCAAGCTATTTTATCCACTGAGCCTTGCTTTCGTCCCACACAGTGCCTGTTAACATAGAGCAGATCAATGGCAATTAAGGCATTGGTGTTTCCAAGAGGATACATGCTGAGTGAGTGACCTTGGCGTGCTTTATCCTCACCAAGAGTGAGGCTTCCAAATCTATAAATGAAAATAACAATATGCCTGATCTCATGGGAGTCACTGAGAGATTAAAATAAGATAATGGTTGTAACAAACCATTTTTTGGCATAAAATAAGTGCTCAATCAATGTTTTCAGTTATTATTTCAGTATGTTGAAAAGAGATAAAAATGGAAACTTTTATTCATGGAATTGCTTTCCTAAATGATGAGGCTAAAATAGACAATAAAATTAGCTGTTTTCTATCAACTACTCCCAAGCTAGCAGACAATGCAATTGATGAAAGCCATCTCCTTCCATATGAAAATCTGTCATCGTGCATATTTGTGTGAAGGCAAAGGCTGTTGAACTTAAAAGCTTAAAAACACTATTTTGCTGAGAGATGGGACAGTATCAGTTGTTCCAGACTCATGTTAAAATGCTACCTTTCACCAAATAGGAGACCCCCTTCTCCTGTGCTGGTTAGCATCACTCACTCTGGTCAAGACAGAGAAAAGACACTGCCACTGGGCCAGACTCCACAGAAGCTATAGGCTTTCAAACATGTAGATATGCCACAAAACAAGTCACACACTTGGCATAGGGTATGTGGAGGATAAAAGCTCATTACCAAATAGTTGAGTTCATAAAACTTTTTTTTTTCTTGCTGCTGTTCAAAAAGAAACTACTGGAAAGTCTAAAACTGGAGTAAGTCTCTGGAGAGGAGAGGTGGATGACACTGTGAACCTGCAGTCTAGCTCAAGCTCTGCCCCATGAGTTGTGTCCCTTTAAGCAAGTTACATATCCATTCTAGGTCTCAGCCATACCAGGGTGACAGTGCCTTAAGCTTGAGCTCACAAGGTTTGAAGACACGATGAACTAAAAAAAGGCTTATATCTGGCAGTGGTGGCTCACACCTTTTATCTCAGCACTAGGAAGGCAAAGCTAAGCAGATCTCTGTGAGTTGGAGGCCAGTCTGGACTATGCTAAAGGCCAGGCCAGACCAGGCTATATAATGAGACCTTACAAAAAGGAAAGAGAGAGAGAGAGAGAGAGAGAGAGAGAGAGAGAGAGAGAGAGAGAAGAGATGAAGAAGGAGGAGGGAGGGAAGGAAGAAGGGAGAGAGGGAAGGAGGGAGATGCTTATATAAAAGTATATTCCTTGTTTGAGAATATGCATCAGAAAGTAGGAAACTATAAAATTCCCTTTACCATACTACTATTGTTTACTAAATGGACTTCTTGTGCTGACCAAACTGCCTTCTAAATATTTATGTTTATACCTATAAATTAGTTGCTAACAGATACAGTCAAGAGTTTCTTTTTGCAGAGGGTGGCATTTACCACAGATATAAGTGGTCAAAAGACAAAGAAAAGTGGGTGTTGAGTGCTCAGCCCTGAATGGAATATCTATACCACCCCCTCTAGGGCTCAGGTAATATCTTGGAAGAAAAAGAAGAAAGGACATAAAAGGCAAAGAAATGAGGAAAGTAGTGTAGAACACTGAATTCTGTGACATGACCATTGTACATTTGTACTCATATATAGGAGCTGTGATTACTTGCACAAGATGGAGCCAAACAGCATCATTGCGATTTGGTTGGACTCATAAGAGCAAGGTTGGACTCATGAGGCCCCGCCCCATCTTGAGCGGCCAACCAGTAATGGAGGAGGGAAGAGGAATAGGATCAGTGGGAACAGGAAAGAGACAAGAGAAGGTAGTGGGTTGGTAAATGTGATTGAAATACATTATACATGCCATAATGAAGCCCCCTATTTTGCATAGTTAACATATACTAATTTTTAAAGGAAAGAAAAAACTGACCAAAAAGTTGTCCAGCCTAGCTGGAGCTACTGAGAAAGAGTAACTTCAGCTGCGTTCAATAGCTGAACGAATATATCACTAACCATAGGGGAAATATGTCTTGTCTATCACTTATGGAATTTGAAGAAATAAAGTTGGTTATTTTAATCCTAACTCCTTCCCCTACTAGTAATCATATGTCAAAGGGGAGTGTCCCAAGATGCTTCATGAATGACTAAAATTATGGATGGCACCTAATTCATTCATATATATATATATATATATATATATATATATATATATATATATATATCCCAGTTCCCTCTCCCTTCTGCTCCATAGAAAGGATGAGGTCTTCCATGGGGGATCATCAAAATCTGTCACATCATTTGGGCTGATCCTAAGTCCTCCCCTATGTGTCTAGGCTGAGAGAGTATTGCCCTATGGGGAATTGGCTCCCAATGTCCATTCTTACACTAGGAATAAATGCTGTTCTACTATCAGAGGCCCCATAGTGCCCAGGCCTCCTAACTGGCACTCAGGTTTAGTGGGCCTGGTTCCATCCTATGCTGGTTTTGAGCTGTCCGTCTGGGGTCCACGAGCTCCCCTTTGTTCAGGTCAGCTGTATTTGTGGGTTTCCCCAGCATGGTGTTGACCCCTTTGCTCATCATTCCTCCCTCTCTACAACTGGATTCCAGAAATTTGGTTCTGTGCTTAGTTGTGGGTCTCTGCTTCTGCTTCCATCAGCTACTGGATGAAGGCTCTAGGATGGTATATAAGGTAGCCACCAATCTCATTATAGGGAAAGGGCATTTAAGATAGTCTCTACACTATTGCTTAGATTGTTAGTTGGGGTCATCCTTGTAGATCTCTGGATATTTCCCTAGTGCCAGGTTTCTCTTTATACCTATAACGGCTCCCTCTATTATGGTATTTCTTTTCTTGCTCTCCTCTACTCTTCCCCTGACTCAATCTTCCTGCTCCCTCATGTTTTCCTCCCCTCTCCTCTTCTCACCTTCTCTTTCTCCTAACTCCCTCCCCCCATCCCCCACCCATGCTCCCAATTTGTTCATGAGCTCTTATCTCTTTTCCCTTCTCTGGGGCATCATGTATGTCTCTCTTAGGGTCCTCCTGGTTTCCTAGTTTTTCTGGCGGTGTGAATTGTAGGCTGGTTATCCTTTGCTCTATGTCTAATATCCATACATGAATGAGTACATACCATGTTTGTCTTTTGGGGACTGGGTTACTTTACTCAGGATGATTTCTTCTTGTTCCATCCATTTGTCTGCGAATTTCAAAATTCCCTGCCCCCCCCCACTGAGTAGTACTCTATTGTGTAAATGTACATTTTCTCCATCCATTCTTCAGTTGAGGGGCACTTAGGTTGCTTCCAAGTTCTGTCTATTTGAACATAGTTGAACAGCTGTCCTTGTTGTATGAATGTACATCCTTTGGGTATATGCCTAAGAGTGGAATTGCTGGATTTGGGGGTAGGCTGATTCCTAATTTCCTGAAGAACTGCCATAATGATTTCCAAAGGGGCTGCACAAGTTTGCACTCCCACTAGCAGTGAAGGAGTGTGCCCCTTTCTCCACATCTTCTTCAGCATAAACTGTCATTGGTGTTTTTGGTTTTAGCCATTCTGACAGGAGTATAATGGTATCTCAGAGTTGTTGTTTTGATTTGCACTTCCCTGGTGGCTAAGGATGTTGAGCACTTTCTTAAGTGTCTTTCAGCTATTTTAGATTCCTCTATTGAGAATTTTCTATTTAGTTCTGTACCCCACTTTTTAATTGGATTGTTTGGTGTTTTGATGACTAGCTTCTTGAGTTCTTTATATATTTTGGAAATCAGCCCTTTGTCAGATGTGGGGTTGGTGAAGATCTTTTCCCAGTCTGTGAGCTGCCATTTTGTCTCATAGACTGTGTCTTTTGCTTTACAGAAGCTTGTCAGTTTCAGGAGGTTCCATTTATTAACTGTCAATCTCAGTGTCTGAGCTACTAGTGTTATGTTCAAAGGTACCTCCCACTTTCTCTTCTAAGAGGTTCAGTGTGGCTGGATTTATGTTGAGGTCTTTGATCCATTTGGACTTAAGTTTTGTGCATGGTGATAGATATGGATCTATCTGCTGCCTTCTACACACCAGCATCCAGTTATGCCAGCACCATTTGTTGAAGAAGTTTTCTTTTTTCCATTGTATAATTTTAGCTCCTTTGTCAAAAATTGGGTGTTTGTAGGTATGTGGCTTAATAGCAGGGTTTTCAATTCAATTCCATTGGTCTACCTATTTATTTTCGTACCAATACCAAGCTATTTTCAGGGCTATATCTCTGTAATAGAGCTTGAAGTCAGGGATGGTGATACATCTGGAAGTTCCTTTATTGTATAGGGTTGTTTTGGCTATCCTGGGTCTTTTGTTTTTTCATATAAAGTTGAGGAGTGTTCTTTCAATGTCTGTGAAGAATTGTTCTGGGATTTTGATGGGGATTGCATTGAATCTGTAGATTGCTTTTGGCAAGTTTGCCATTTTTTACTATGTTGACCCTACCTATCCATGAGCATGGGAGATCTTTCTATGTTTTGGTATCTTCTTTAATTTATTTCTTTAAAGACTCAAAGTTCTTGTTATACAGATCTTTCACTTGTTTCGTTAGCATTACCCCAAGATATTTTATGTTGCTTGTGTCTATTGTAAAGGGTGATGTTTCTCTGATTTCTTTCTCAGCCCATTTATCATCTGTATATAGTAGGGCTACTGATTTTTTTTAAGTCAATATTGTATCCTGCCACTTTGCTGAAGGTGTTCATCAGCTGATATTTTGTTTTATTTTTCATTCACACTAAGGAATCCAGGCAAAGTAGCCCCACACTTATGATTCTAGAATTCAGGAAATTGAGGCAGAAAGATTCCCACAAGTTCAAGTTGAGTCTGAGCTATGTAACAAGTGGCAGGATAGCTGGAGTATAGCAGTATGGGATCTTGTCTCAAAACAACATAAAAAAGTAATAATAACTATTTTAAAAATACAAATGAATGTTGGGTGTGGTAGCATGTGTCTTTAATCCCAGCACTCGGGAGGCAGAGACAAGCAGATCTCTGAGTTTGAGGCCAGCCTGGTCCACAGAGCAAGTTCCAGGACAGCCAGTGCTACACAGGGAAACTAATTCTTGGGTGTGTTTGGATGGGGGGGGGTTCTTCTAAGCTAACTAGCAGTTCATGCTGAACCACACAACTCTAGCTGTTTCCAGTACCTTCAGAGGTGAGTGGGTCTCGGCCCTTTCTGACCTATTCATCCCTGAGAGCCTTGTGGACAGACCTTGCTGTACCTTTTTCCCCATACATGGATGGACCAATCCCTCCAAAGGCAGGTACTCATATCCAATAGTCTTTGATAACTGAACTCATCCAGGGCTGGGACTATAGCTAAGTGGTGCAGAACTTAAACAGCATGGGTTCAATTCCTAGCAACACCACGAAACAAAAATAGCAAATCAGTACAGATCAGCATCTGTTGTCCACAAGACATTGTGTTAAGTCCTGGTTTTACCACAACAGTAACAATAACAACAGTATTTCAGGCGGTCTTTAAAGCATTTTATATCAACAACATAGTTGGGAATCAAGTGTGGAGCTATAAGATAACTGCAGCCTTGTGCTTGATACCAAGGAGTCAATAAGCCCCCAGGAGCTTTCTGGTTCACACACCCCCACCCTAGTCACTGCCCAGCTGAGGGGACTTGGAGGGGAGCCTGATTGTCTTTACTACTTCCGTTGTATCCGCATCAAAGAGAAGTCAATGGGTGGCTTAACCCTTACACACAGAGCTGAGTTTGCCAGACCTTCCTTGGCACCATCCACCTGGGACCCTTACCAGGGTGGGCATATGGTCCTTGTCATGGTTTCAGTTCTTGTGTCAGTCGATTGGAGAAGGGGAGCAAAGCTCAACAAAATGTCGAAACACTCACTACTTAATAATACCCAAAACTGTACACCACTCAGCTTCTACTGGGCATATGTTCAACCCAGGCAGCTCACGCAGTGAGACCATGGGACAGTGACAGAAAATAGGTTGCATTTCAAATGCCTATTCCAATCCGCTGAGGTTAGTCATTGAAACATGGAGTCGAGGGGGAATCTGGAGATTGTCACGGATCAAAGAGAGATGTGGCACACTTGATTAGTGATGCCTGATGCAGGCCCAGACACAGGAGAGGATGACATTGACACACTGTGTACCGGGATACATCTGACACAACTTATTTGTTTTACAGAGGAAGAAAGAATACTCCAAAATGGAAAGCAGTGCCCTCAAAACCACCTGGCAGGCGAAGGGCAGAACTATCCACTTTCCATCCATTTCCTTAATGCCTTGGCTCCTGTTATGTGATAACTACTATTCACAAACCCAGCAGCAAAAGCCAGCAAGAAAACGGCTTGATGCTTAGTACAGTATTTGTGTTAACCGTATTTCATGCTAGTTCCTTGAAAACTGCTGATTTGTGTAATGTCACTCTCCTCATCAGAGTATCCAGTTTTTCAGAGCAGGCATTCTCTGGCTGGGCTGAGTATTGCAAACAACTCTCCCCCAAGCAAGTGACAATTTATTCGAGACCAGAGAAAAGACAGGTCAAAGGCTGAATGAATCCTTTTTGTGATGGGCCAGTGACAAAGGTTTGTAGAGTGGTGCTGTTTGCCAGTCTGACCTAAACTTGTCAGTAAAAACTACACAATAGAAGACATTTGAAGGAATGATGGTTCTCCAAACAGCCAGCTCAGCTAAACTGAACCTCCAAGGCCAGATTTCATCATCTTTAAACATTCCTGAACCATGAGCTAACCACGATGAGCTCTGAGGGACAAGTGAGGATACAAAGGTACAAAGGAAGAGAGTGAACACCCAAAGACTTGCCACCAAAGACACCTGTGGCGTCTTGGGAAAGACTTAGAAGCAAACACATCATAACGAAGAGCCTGGACTTTGTACTTCTTAAACGTCCAGCTGATTCCTAGCTCTGCCACTGTTAACTGTAAGATCCCAGCTTTCCCTGGACCTCCCTGGGTCTCTGCTTCCTCATCATAAAGAGAAAATGGCATCTTATCTTTTAAGATAATACAAGAAATGACTTCGATAATTATGTAAAGCATGCATTGGTCTTAGTAGGCCATTAGTAGGTACTCAAAAAAAAAAAAATGGCTAAGACATGCACAGTGAGCAAGTTCTTGGGGGTAACAATGCTGGACCGGGAATGAGAAACTCTGTTCTGTTCCCAGCTGGGTTACAAATGGACTTGGACCTTGGATGGTAACTAGTAAATAAATATTTACTGAATAGATGGATACATGAATAAGAAAATACAAGGAGGACTTTTTTTTTTTTTTTTTTTTTTTTTTTTTTTTTGCCTATCTTAGCTCGAACTCAGTTTTCTTATCTAAAGAAAACTGGTCTCTCCCATCTCTTCTAATGCTAATGTTCTTCACACAGCTGAGGGACCTGAATGAGTGCTATGCCTCTGACGGATGATGGGAGATCATAGGCTACTGGCCACACCCTCTGCAGCCCCTAGGTTACGTCACATCCTAAACCTTCACTCTGCCCACCCAGAAATCTCATCACCCTCTGTTCCTTTTACAAGGGGAATCCAAGAGTAAGGTGAACCCTGAGAACGGTTCCAACTTCTGCTGTGCTGTCATTAGCTCTGGGCTTTCAACCTCCTCAACTGTGGACCAGATCTCCCAACAAGAGAGCTTATGCTACATGTATCCCATGAAAGTCAGAGCTCTCCATCCACCTTTCATCCCTTAGAACCCTCCAGTGGACCCCAGCATGCTCAGCAGGCAGGGGTGGTGGGAGACTTTACTTAGCTAATTTAGCTCAGTAACTGCCATATGTTGCCTGACTTCCTCTTCTCCAAGGAGGTTTTCTTGAAGGACAGGCTCAGGCCCCAGAGCAGAAACACAGAGACACCAGCAGTCACAGGATGAGAGTTCAAGAGGAAATAGCACAAGCTGGAAGTAATTGACATGTCACTAATGCTTTAAATATGCTTGCTTTTGTTTATTATTTATTTTTTTTTAATCTCAATGAGACACAGACACTGAGTGGTAAGTCAGATTTCTGTCCATCTATCCCACCCACACATACTTTGGGGGGACTCCAAAAGGAGAATCTTTAATAAGAGGCACCTTTACTTGGTCTTTTAAAGTAGATCATTAGAAGGCCCAGCCCTATGCCAACAGTACAGGGAAAGCAGTCTCATGAGCAGACATTGCTGGGTACTCCTCAAGGATGAGGCAGGAGGAAAGAATCAGGCCGATGCGTCTGGTGGGAGTTGATGAAAGCAGAGTCACAAGACCACAGAAGTAAAGGGGGCCACATGTAACTTCCATGCTTGCTAGAAGGAAGTCACTATCAGTTTCTAAGCAGGACACAGACATTTGGGGGGGGGGGGAAACTGTTGCTGTAAGCAGGTTCCAGTATCTTTTATCAGGACGGGATAAACTAAGTGTGGCATCAAGGGCACATTGACCTACTAATAAATCAAAATTCAGACTTAGAACATGCAAGGATGGGCAAGGTTGTTATTTTCTAGCTTGTGTTTTATTCAGATTTCAAGCATGTTTTCAGTGCCACTCAATACCATTTAGCAATAGTTTTGCTTAATTGATGAATAATTATTAAATCCCCATAAGGGAGGAAGAAACTGACAGCCTCATCAATGAGAGCATGTGTGTGTGTGTGTGTGTGTGTGTGTGTGTGTGTTTGTGTGTGCGTGTTTGCTAAAAAGAAAAAAAGAAACAGGACACAACTAATTTCCCCAGGAGTTCAGAACACATTTGTGAGATAAGCTAGCTAATAAAGAAGTCTCCAAACTGGAAACGCCTGGGTAGGACAGTACATGGGAAAGAGTGTAAAGGAAACATTCCAGGCCAAGGGACGCTGAGATGGCAAAGATGTGGGGGTAGGAATGAGGACAGTGTTTGTACAGTGGAAATGGGATCTATCATGGTCTGTCAAGATGAAAATATTCAGAGGCTCTACTGGCCACAAAATGGAGAAATATTTCTGGTCCCTGAGGCAGAGATCATCAATTTTAATGGTGCCTTAAGAAGCTGCATCTGGCCACGGTGTTCAAGTCGGTCAAAGACAGGAGAACTGAGGAAGGAGTCAGCCGGGCGCTCCACTGGAGAGGCAAAGCTAAAGAGATAGCACCGGGAGCTAAGCGCCACAGAATCTATAGTAATAGCAGGTTTCTGTTGCCCCTTCCAACTATTCAAGGGCTCAGCCAGCTGTTCAAGCCATCAAAAGAGCAAATTGGACACCGGAGCGCTAAATCCCTGCTCATGCCAGAAAATGAATACTTCTGGTGCCTAAGAGGAGCCTGGAGAATAGAACAAAACCCCAGCAAAGTGTGCTTCCCATCTGCAGCCCACAGCCCAAGCCACCCGCCCACCATTGTGGAAAGGGGGATTAATGAGATACAGACCATCTAGGGCCTAACCTTATATTATTCATTTTTCTTGGAAATGTCTGAGGTTCTGTGATCCCTCTCTAATCCCATATGCCATACTTAGCTTAAATTTTGACAGACACTGGCCTGCTTGCTTGAGCTAACATTGACTGCCTGTAGTGTAGGCTGAGGCTGGGTTGCCATGCCTGGGCAGGGCACAATTCCAGATAAAATCACTCAGCCCCAGAGCCCAGCTCTGAGTCACTAATCATACAACTGGAAACCAGAAAATGGAGAGACTTTATACCCCCCCCCCTTCTTCCTTCCTCCTTCCCTTCCTCCCTTCCTTTCTTCCGCTTCCTTCCTTCTCTTTTGTTCTTCCTTTTTCTATTTTGCTTTCCTTCCTTCTCTCTTTTATTCTCCTTTCTCCCTTTCTTTTCATCCTTTTATTTGAAGGCAGCAAGAGTTTTGCTTGTGTTAGACTGAATTACTTTGCTGACTTTTGTTGGTTTTGGTTTTGGCCCTGATATCTGATGGCACTCATTACTTGGAGAGGACCCCTTCTGGGAAGTTAAGGTATTTCTTTGGGGAATTTGTTGTCTTTGTTTTTAACTTAAAATCATGAAATAAATTAAACATTTTAAGATATTTATCCAACTAACAAACAAAAAAAGTCGTTTCTACAGAACATGTCAACCCACATCCTTCAAGAGGACATGGGTTCCATGGGTGTCACCTGTACCTCTCTTGTCTGTTCTTAAACTGCCTGTCCTGTATTGTTTGAGGTTGTTTGTTGCTTTCTCCTTGTTTTCCAGGCTCTTGTACCAGTGAGTGCTACCACTCAATATCACATCTTGAGAGTGATAGCCAGCAGAGTATAACACAACACTGGCCTTGAAAGTGTTCTGAACATCTTGCTTAATAACAGCTCTCAATGCTGTTTGGAAAGCAGCATTTTCTCTCAGGCCTGACCTTGTTCTCTCCTACCAATTCCTTATTTGCATGTGTACTTTCCTCATGATCTGCCTCTGGATTGAACTGCTATATACTCAGACGTCTTCTTGGGAACCTTCACCAAGGTTGGCATAGTAGCTCTGGTATCATTTCCTTCTCTGCTGCTTCCCCACATCAGTGGATATCCCAGAGCACAGTATTCTGGAGCTGGACATAGTTCTTGATAGAGTTGTTGAATTTCTGAGAAGGCTTGATAGATATCCAGTTTCTTATTTGTTTGCTTGATTGCATATGGCAAAGAGAAAAACCAAGATAAAGGTAAAGAATAAAATTAAACAAAGGGGCTGAAAAGGAGGCTCTGAAGGTTAAGAAGAGCACTGGTCATCACGCTCAATTTCCAGCAACCCACATGGTGGTTCACAACCATCTGTAACTCCAGTTTCAGGGGAATCCATGTACGTGGTGCAAGACTTACATGCAGGCAAAACACTCATACACATAAGATAAAATGTTGAAAATGGTGAACAGAACCTATATAGCTAAATAGAAAAAAAATAATACCAATAAGTATAAAAAATACCCCACACATCTCTGTGATGTTTGTTCATAACTGTATTTTAAATGACTTCACAAGGCAACTGTCTCTTCAGCCCAAGCCTGATCCTACATAGGGTGAATGAATAAGGAGTAATGATAATTGTCCCATTGATTTTGCAGCAAAAGATAACTGAGATGGATATGTCTTCATAACTGTTATATTTAGGACTCTCTACCCTTGCTTCCAGCTGCCAGCTATGGTGATCACTTCAAAAACAGGTGATGTGAAAATATTCTAACCAGTGATGATCATGTTCAAGATCTGGATGGATACCTTGGGAAGAAAACTCTGACAGCTTTTGTTCTGGGGAATGTGAAACTGAAGAATGCACCACAGCTATTGCCTGTGACTAGGAGACCAAGCTACCAGCATCAAAAAATAAGGTGGAGAAAAGAAAACCGGGTCCTGGCAATCACTTTGAGCCCTGAACGCAGCTGTGCTCATCTCTGCTTTTCCATTTATAAAAGCTAATGAATCCCATTTTTCTTTAAACAAGTTCTGCTTAAGATTTTATTACCTGTAAATCAAAGTGCCCTCATAATATTAAAATCCAGTACCAAAAATGAATAAAATAAAGAGATGCCAAACTTGAAGCTAGGCACAGGTAATCCAGAAAAAAAGGCACAGCATCCACTTGAGCCTAAAAAATCCCTACAAAATGACCCACTGGATCATGATGCAACTTCGGATAAAAATAATTAAACAAACAAACAAGACATCCGGCTTCTGCTGGGAACCATGTGTGTTCAATTGGGGAGTTTGAAGAGAAACTCTAAAAAGTGTCTGAACTCAAGATGGCCGCTCTGGCAGGAACATGGATGGAGGAGGCTGGTTTACATCTGCCTTGATCAGGAAAGGCAACGGGATAGCTTGCTAAATGTTCAACAAGGATGCTTGCAACAACTATATTATTTAAAGCTTCTGTGATTTCTTATTCGAGAGATCCCCCCCCCAACTTGGAAAGAAGCCCTCGGGGCCAGAAATAAAGGGGTGTGGTTCTCCCAGCACACAAGCAGACTGAACTCAGACAAATGGGGGGGTTGTAGTGTTATAAAGCAGGGGCCGGAGAGAGCAGATGCGTTAGGAATGTGGATCAGCCTCATGATAGCACATTGTTTGATCAATTCCTGATAGAAATCCTGCCCTCCAAATTATTTTATGTAGCCAAGCATTTGCCAAAAAAAAAAAAAAAGACTTCAATGTGATGTTAGCATAAAAATCACTTACAGCAAGCACAGTTGAGAAGAATCCTGGAACTCAAAAACTTTCCTACCAGCCAGGGATGGTCCAGTGCCCATTCCAAAAGGGCGGGGTCCGGGTGATGGGAGGCTGAGAGCTAGAGAGACGACAGGGCAAAGTGTTTCTTTACATTAAGAGCTCTCCATTATGTCTCTCGTTCTCTTGAGTCCCAGGAGCCTTTGGAGGATCTGGTACTATTTAGTTCTGCTTCTACTGAGCAAACAGCAGGAACTGTTTTTTTTTTTTTTTTTTTTTCTTTTTTTTTAAGGACAGTATTAACTCGATCCAGCCGACACTCAAATACGCAAATTCTGGTCTTTTGTGCAAGGCATGTGCCAACTATCAAAGCATGCCACCTAGAGATCCAAAGGAATTGTCCTGTACCTCAATTACTTCTTTTGCCTTTATTGAGATGGCCCATTTTAGTATCATATGTTTATATCAGGAAAAAAATTCTGGTCCCTTAATTATCATGTTGGAAAACATGATGTCCACAATGATATAAGAAAACTAGTAAAAATTAAGCAATCAAGCCTGTAAGGTGGAAGGCTTTGAATAAATATATTGAGTAAATGAATAAAAGCATAAGCAAATGAATGGAATGAGTCCATAGGCTGGATAAATGGTTTTATAATATGAGATGAGATCTGGGAGAAAAAAAAAAAAAAAAAAAAAACCTGGAAAACCAAGTTGATTGACAGGACAAATTCTAAAGGCGCACTGTGTTTAACAGATAAGGTGGGAAGTACTCAGTTGTTTCACACTGGTGAAGGTAAGCACACACAAAAGCAAAAGTTGGTGTTGCAAATTAGTTCTCTGGGCAAAACAAAGGTCACAGATCAACCATCTTGTAGGGGGTTCAGACAGGTTCTTGGGACCAAAGGTCAAAGAATTGACATCAACATAGGAAGAATTTCAACCCAAGAACATGGGCTAAACTTGCCTGGCAGGGGGATGGGTGTTGAAATAAAGTAATTTATGTGGCATTTTGGGGGTAAGACTGCATCTAAATCTCTCGAATCTGTCCACATCTCGTGTCTCTTCTGCCATGTTGTTGGCTTGTACCATCACCTCTGGTAAAATTGGAGCTTGTCGCTGGATCTCTAGATTCCTTCACTCTTAAGAGTGTGCTTAAGACAACAAGAGTAATATTTTTGAAAATGCAAATCCTCTTAGTTCCTTCCCTGTCTGAAACCCTTCTTTCTATGGTGTTCACTGGCATCCCTGACTCACTAGTGCACAGTGGGATCAGGCTCTTGTTTCTTTTTCCAATCCTCAATTTCCTTGCCTCATCCCTACATCACCTTACCCTCCAGATGTCGTATCTTTCTTCTGTTCTAGATGTGCATGCTGTCTCTCCTACAGGCCCTCACGCCTGTTATCTCACCAAGAAACCTTTCACCTGGGGCACTTTCTCTTCCTAGGCCAGATCCTAGCTTACATACTTCGTCTGCTGAGTGTCCAGGGGTGGTTATGTGGCCCTCGTCTCCTTCATAGAGCATGTTGCACTATGTGACCAGGTTAGGAATTCCATCACCATCAACAGCCAATCCACAAGGACACAGACTTAGCCTGTCTGGAGAACTAGATCACAGTATATCCTCAGCACCAAATATAATGCCTGGCGCAAGACAGATACTGAATACGGTTTTATTGGACTGATGGATGGATGAGATGGATAGGGGAGTGGGTAGGTGGACACACGGATGGGCAAATAAGATGAGAAGAACCAGAACTGTGGAAGACTTGGAATAATAAGCCAAAGTTTTAGAATTTTACCTTGAAAACTTATGATGATTAAACAGTTATGGGTACAAAGTGTTCTGAAATAGGAAAATAAAACATACTCAAGAAGGAACAGATATAATGGATTTACATGGGAGAATATTTAAAGAACAGAATCAGAAGTTCAGTTCACAGAGTGCTTGTTAAAGGGGGAGGCATGGATGGCATTGTTGATATGGTTGAGCACTTGCAGCTCTTGTAGAGGAACCAGATTTGGTTCACAGCATCCATATGGCAGCTCATAAGTACCCATCCCTCTAGCTTCAGAGAATCCAGTGTCCTCTTCTGGCTTCCATGGACACCAGGCATGTACATGGTACACATATATTCGTACAGGAAAAAATACTCATACACATAAAATTTTTAAATATTTTTTTAAAGGAGCCATGAAAAGCCAGGCAGTGGTGGAACATGCCTTTAATCCAAGCACTCCAGAGGCAAAGGCAGGTGGATCTCTGTGAGTTCAAGGCCAGCCTAAACTACAGAGTGAGTTCCAAGACAGGCTGCAAAGCAACAGAGGGAACCCTGTCTCAAAAAAACAAAACAAAAAAAAGAAAAAAGAAAAGCCATGAAGTCTACATACAATAAAGAGTCTAGAACTACTTTAGTATTTATATTAACTATTACAGTAACACTTCAGGATCAAAACAAAAATAAAGATTAATACAAATTGGTCATCGGAAATATGCATCACTGTATTTCCCTCAGTGTCTCCTCAGAAAACAAAACAAAGGGAGTTCAGAGAGTTTTATAATAACTCTTTCCACATGAGATATGCCACATTGCTTTGATTTGGGAGTAAAGTAATGCCAATTCCCAGTTGAATAGAGGAGATGGACACTCTCATGCTTGACTCTACTCTCCCTGCATTAGCGAGCCAGGGTCAAGCAAGCTGGCTATTGACAGGCATGTCCTGGAAAGATGAAGTGGTCCTTGAGAAGAAGATTCGAGAAGAAACAGAAAAGTATAGTTTTGCTCCTAATGTTCTGTGCCCGTGAGCATGGTAAGTACCATGAGGCACAGGAGGGACAGGAAACGAATGCTGGAAAGGTCAAAACAGTCAGAGTTACCATGAGCTGTCTCTAAATGCAGAGGCCTGGGTGATTCCTAAACTCCACTCCACAGGGAGTGAAATATTGTTTGGATTACAACATTAAGCCAGGACTAACTTGACCCACACTATTATTAGAAGAGTGGAAAATTGCACAACTGAGCATCTTCTTTGTCTTTGGAGCCTGGGGTGACGGTGGTGGGGAGTGTGTGTGTGTGTGTGTGGTGGTGGGGGGGGGGGGTGCTGTAATGATTCCTAGGGACTGCTGTGGTGCCTTGCTACTGATCTTTTTACTAAGGAGTTTCAATTTCCTACAAGATGAAAAAGAAGCCCCAAGCCCTCCTAGAGAAGTGATGATGATCGAAGTTAAGCAGGCAAAGACTTCAGCATAATATAGAAAGGGTATGGCTGTAAATAATGACAGGAAAATTTAAAGCACAAATACCAGAACTCACTGTCCAAGAGAGCTGTTCTGCAAATCCATGGCCTTGGGGCTTGGTACAATTAGTTCAGAGATATGTGGATTGCTCAAGCATTTTTGGAAGCTGTCTTCAAATACTGAAGAGCAGTGTGGAAGACTGAAATAAGCATAAAAATGACATTATAGCTGCATGACCATAGGCAGCTCTTTTTGTTTATTCTTCGAGTTGTTTTATAACCTTGCAGGGTTGGGGGTGGGGGCACACCAGTAATGTGACTTTCAGTGAGGTAAGACATAAAGTGGCAGCCTTTAAAGTACTTGTCACCAAAGACAATCATTACTCATCAGTGGTGTCATTTAATATCATTTTTGGTCCACAGAGTAAAAATCTGCCTTATTAAGATAGTCACCAAACTTTTGGACAAGCAGCAGAATTGCCTGTACTGAATACTCCATTCTACAGAAATTTCTTAAGGCTGCCAACAAGGAACCACATCATGGTAGTTTAAATATTTAAACAGTAACGACAAAAATCACAGCCTCTCTAGCAAGTCTGCAAATTACACATTTCAAATCAAGCTGTTTGCAGGGCCTCTCTGCCTCTCTGTCTCTCTGTCTCTGTCTCTCTGTCTCTCTCTCTCTCTCTCTCTCTCTCTCTCTCTCTCTCTCTCTCTCTCTCTCTCTCTCTGTGTGTGTGTGTCTGATAAGATCTTTCCCCACTTTCCATAGCTCTTTCCAGAAATGCTTGGTATTCCCTGGCTTATAGATGCATTGCTCCAGGATATGCGACTACCATCACCTGATGTTTTCAGGAGAGAGCTCTGTGGCTGCATCTCTTCTCTCTTTTGGAGAATACTGGTCATTATGAAGGATTTGGAGCACATCTTAATTCAAAATCAAATTCCAAGACAAAGATTTTGTCTGTATATTGGAAGACATTAAAAAATAATTCAAGTCTGATTTTATTAAAACTAGACAAAATAAAGAGAAAAGGAGAGGGGAGGAAGGGAAGGCGAGAGGAAGGGAGAGAGAGAGAAAGAGAGAGAGAGAGAGAAAGAGAGGGAGGATATGTCTTTCAGGCAACATCACTTGGCAGCTTTATTGGAAAATGTGACTCAGCTAATATTAGGATGCATTTAAATTCACCATATCTGATGCTGTGTGTAAATCTCATGACTTCTGAAACTTCAGCTAAATTACTCTTTTGTCCCACCATGAATGGAGTGTTCACTTATGCTTGCCAACTGACATTCACCTCAAGGGGACTAAAAGAACTTTGTCTTAACAACAATAATGAAAATTGTCTTTCTCTAAATGTGATCTGTCTAGAAAAGAGTTGGGCTCAATTATCCCTCTCCATTTCTATTTGGGCATTTGCAGAAACACCACAATTTTCTATAGAAGATAGTATTCACACTTCTATTGGTGCAAATAGACAATGAAGGGTATTCTACAGTCTCAAATGAAACCACACCATTGAAGAAGGTGGATTTTGGGGGGTGACATCTGCTGGGAGAATATTGAAATTATTATGAAGATTTAATGCTTAAAATGGTGGGAACTTTTCCTACACCCAACATTGTCAAACCAGCTCTGAAAAAGAAAAATCCAGGTTAGTACTGTAGCTTGGTGGCAGAGTGCTCACCTAGGAACTGAGTGGGGACCTGGGTTCTATCCCCAACTTTAGGAAGGAAGGGAGGAAGTAAAAAAAGGAAAGAAGGGAAGGGGGAAGGAGGGAGGGAGAATGGAAAGAAGTAAGGGAGGGAGGGAAGAAGGAAGGAAGGAAGGAAGGAAGGAAGGAAGGAAGGAAGGAAGGAGACTATCATGGTTTGACTATGCAATGTCTCCTGTCAGCTCTCAGTTCAAACATCTGGTCCTATTTTAGGAGATTACAGAAACTTTGGGAGCTAGGGCTATACTGGAGGAATTAGCTTACTGGGGGGGGGGGGATCCTTGAAGGTTTATTATCTCTGGCTATTTCCTGCTACAAAGTGGGAAGCACTTCTCTGCCATATGATGCCACGTCTGTCACAATGTCCTACCCAAGGGCACAGACAGCTGCCCATGAACTGAACCCTCTAAGATGATGAGCCAGACCTAATCTACTCTTCTTGTTTATGTCATGGAATTTCACCACAGCCAGAGAACAGAAACTACTACAGAGGGTACAGCAGAGGGGTAGGAGTTTGAGTCACTTGAGTTTTGAGTCTGTGAGAAAACAAAACAAAACAAAACAAAACAAAAAAAACAAAAACAAACAAACAAAAAAAAATCTCATCCTTCAAGAATGGCTGTGGCATCCTGAGAAGACACAAGGACCCTGTCCAGGAGGAGCCTCCATGACTTCTTAGGCAACTATACCAAAACAGAAGGCAAAGATTCAAGAGGTGGTCCAGGGTAGCAGAGGGGTTCTAGAATTGTCCCCTAAATCACCAAATCAGCCTCCAGTTCATGGTCTTCTTTTGCCAATCTCTAAGGAATTCAAGAATTTTTCAAAGGCCCTGGTTTAAAAAAATAAATAAATAAAAGTAGTCTAAAAGCAGTAACAATGGGCTATGAGTCAGAATCCTGCCAAACAGGAGTCCTGGCATAAAGAAAATCTTCACTCAGAACTAAGTGTCATGCAGAGAGTGAACTTGTGAAATTTTGAGCCCTGTGATCTTCAGCCATGGCAAATTCTATAAGCTTCATCAATTTTCTTCTTTTATAAGCATTCCTTTGACAAATGCTAACTCTGAACTGAAGAGTTGAAATTGGCTTCCCAAGCAGGCCAGGGAAACAACTGTCTCAGATTGCTAGTTGGGAGCCAAAAGAAATATTTTCCCCATAAAGTTCCCAAATTGCCTTTCTTTGGTGATCATTGATACTGGGTTTAAGCTTAGAATAGTTACCTAAAGATAACTTACTCTAAGAAACAAGGAGAATACTTGAAGACTAAATCATTTGCAGCAGGCTTGGCGAGCAAGCCAAATGCTGATAAGGGTTAAGCAGATAACCTTATCTAATGAAATGAATTAGTCAGAGACCAGAGTTGACAGAGACAACAGCCCAGTGGCTCCCCAGATCCAGTTTGTTACTGATGTGCAAGAAAATGAGCACATATCTGCTTATTTTTTAACAAAAAATAACATTCCCCTAATATTGGATGTAATATATTTAAATAGCTTCATTGATATTTAACCGAAATTCAATATATTACACATATCTTAGATATGTACTCAGTAGATTTAATATATAAAAACTAGCCTGCACTATGAACAAGGTAATGAACACATTCCCAAGGCTTTCTTTACTTTTCTCCATGTAGCATCTTTTCCACTCTTATGCTCACTATTGTTACTATGCAAGCCAATAGTTTATCCTTCCTTATAGCTAAGGATTATTCTCTTGTATATATACAGTACAATTTGTATATGTAACCATCTGGTACTGGACATTATTATTGTTTCTAGTTTGGGTCTACTACCATTGTTGCTATAAAAATAGCAATAGCTTTGGATATATGCTTCGTTTCTCTTGAATAAATACCTATGAATGAGTGGTTGCATTGTGCAATAGCTGTACATAGAATCTTTCAGGAAACTGACAAAGGGTACCATTTTGCCTTCCCAGCCCAGCATGTATGTGTCCTGTTTTTTCTACACACTTGCTAATATAGGATGGGCAGTGTTAGGCATTTCAACCATCTGAATAAGCAAGTAGTGATTCTTCAATTATGTTTTTAATGTATAGTCCCTTGTGACCAATTCTGGTATATGTCTCTATGCATTTGTGTACCATTTGTATATCTTCTTTTGTGTTTGTTTACATCTTTTGCTGTTTTATTGAATTTTTTATTTTTATTGCTGAGGTTTATATTGTGTGGTATATGTGTGTGTATGCACATGAATAAGTAGCATTTGTGCACATGTATGTATGTATGTTACTATAGAGGCCAAAAGTATACATCAGGAAAGTGTATCCCCTTGTCACATTCCACCTTAGTTTTTGTGACTGAGTCTCTCATTGAACCCGGAGCTCACTGGTTCCTAGTGATGGGACTACAGGTGTGTGCTTTCAGGCACAGATTTTATATGTTTAGTGAAAATCTAAATCCAAGGCCTTGTGTTTGCATGGCAAGTGCTTTACTGAGCTCTCTCCCCGGCTGGTATTACTGTTTTGACAGTCCTTAGCACGATATATATAAATATCTTTTGTCAGATACATGAATTTTCAGATATTCCTCCAGTTTATGACTTGTCTTTTATTCTTTAAGCAATATTTACAAAATTGTGTTTTACCTGGGGATTGTGATCAGTGGTAGACTGCTTGCCTAGCACATGCAAGGCCCTAAGCTTAACCCCCAGCATAATAATGGAATGCTGTATAAAATACAAATTATAGAGTATATATTCTTGTGGGAGTGACTTTGCTGAAGTAGAACTTACCTTTTTCTCTTGTTAGATCATAATTTTGATCACAGTTCCATAAAGAGAAAAGTTCTGTCATGATTTCTTCTGGCTGATCTCCTGACTTTATAATGCCAGAAATAATATTAAATTTCATAAGAAATGTTTAAAACTAAACACATGTACAGGGCCCCGTGTAACTTGTGAAGCAGTTTTACCTGTAAGATCTTGCTTGTTTTTTATCACAACAGGACAACCAAGCCCTCGGTTAACTTTTTGACATCCAATTTTATCACACATATGCAAAAACTTTGGCTGTGCTCTTCAGGGTTATCTTTTTTGTACACAGGAAATAAAAACCTTCTTTACTGTCTTATCTGAACACTTATACGAAGAATTGGAAAAAGAATAAATAACGGATTCCTTCTCCTAAGTTCAGACATGCTTAATCAGATGAAAATCACATGCACAGTCTGGGAAGACATCCTCACTGGTAAAAGTGTTCGCCACAAGGCCTGACAACGAAAGATCAATCCCTGGTGCCCACACAGTAGATATCACAAGTTGTCTTAGGACCTACATACACACACACACACACACACACACACACACACACACACACACACACTATATGTAATAAAAAGTTTTAGAAAATAGCATCTTCTTCAACAATATGTATGAACAATCTGCTTCGGTAACTGAGAGAGTTATCCATGGATGGAGTTAAGGGGAAGATGGTGTTAGTTAAGGAAGGAGACTGTGAATGGATGGAGTTAGGGGAAGGGACTATGAATGGATGTAATGAGGTGATGGGACTATGAGTGGATGGACTCTGAGGGGAAGAGACAGTAGACAACCAGACTTTCATTTTCAATTTTATACCCAGGAGATTAGTCTGTGACAAATGGGGATCTTTATTCTTCAGTGTCAAGCAATATTTAAAAAAAAATAAAGTTTCAAAAGAACCCATGGATTGAATGCTCTTCTGTTAATGCCATTTTCATACACTGGAAGATAAAATTCTGACTCTGGGCAAATGTTAACATTCTTATATAGTCAACAAATAGAGTGTATTCTGAGTGCTTCTGACACAATTCTGGAACTCCCCAAATGACACATGGAATTAGTTGCCTCGTGTTCAAATATTGTTCATAGGAATACTCTTAAAAAATGTAATCCAACCCCAATTAAGTTTCAAAGTACCACTGGGAGTGCATCCATGATGTAACCAGAGGGTACTGCCGAGACTAAAGAGCAGCATACAGTTCCCAGGCAAGGAACGATTTAACTTCATCAGAAACAGCGAGAAAAGCTTGGCTGGCCCTTGCAATGTTGACCTTCAGAGGCCTAGCAGGCTCGGTGGCATCCTCGGGCTCAGCACTCTGAAAACACATTCGCCGTTTCCGTGCCAGAGCGGAAGTTGACTCCATTACCCGCTGATGTTGCAATGAGGATTCAAAAGCTACTCTGACCCTCTGTAAGTAGAGTTGCCGCCGGCGAAGCTTTCTGCTTGCCTTTAAAAAAAAAAAAAAAAAAAAAAAAAAAAACAATGTTGCCTCCAAACCTCCTTAGTCTTCTTTTCCAGAGTACATGTGGCATTACTAAAGCAGAGTGACAGCTCATCTTCCAATGAAACCCCCTGTAGGCTACCGTAATTCCTTCTCTGTTTTAAAGGAGAAATGGGGAGAACTCCAGGGAATCCACAAAATCTACCTGCTCCTAACTTTCATCAAAGAGAGCAGTTGAGGTCTGAGTGCCCCCTTGGGACCTCACACCCCAGAAGGGTCCTCTGTGAAGCCACACAGAGACTCACTTACACATGGGAACTAGGGACTTTGTTTCCTGAAGTGTGTGGACAGAAGACAGTTTGATTACTAAATAAATAAATGATCCTATCTTACTTAGTAGAAAATGTTGCCTGCCTTAGAGAAGATCAGCCACTCCAGGGTGACTTGGTTTGGTAAGGAAAACACAAATCTTGATTTTTACACATGAGGGTTGAGTTGTCATCTGTGTGCCCTTAGCAAATCCTCTGTCTTCTCTGGAACTCAGTGTCTACACCCACGGGCAGCTCAATGGATTGCCGTGAAATTTCACCTGTTCTTACATGAGTCACAAGTACCCAAAAGCCTGAATTCTTACTCATTTATTCTTGCAGTCTATATATTCCATCTTAGTATCTAATGCTACACTGTATTACTTCGTAATTTCCTTTCTGGCTTTCAAGTACTCAGTTAGGGAAACAAGCATATCTCACTTATCTATCCTGGCATTTTCCTCCTGTCATGTGCTTAGGGCAGAACAAGCACTGAACAAATGCTTTTTGAAGGGAAGAAAGAAGAAGGAGAGGGGGGTGAATCAGTTTGATTTCTCAAATAGAGTAAAATCATGGAGGACACAGATGGAGTTAAACTAGACTTCAAATCCAAATCCTGTTACTCCCTAGCTGGGTGGCTTTGGGCAAATCATTCCATTTTAACAAGTAGGAAGAAGACAATACCTGCCACATGAGGTTATGATAGGGGTTAGAAGATCCTCCCACAAAAAAAAAATAAATAAAAATAAAAAAACAAACCCTCAGTACAGAGCTAGGCCTATGATAAAGGTTTCACCCTTTCACTGCTATCGTGTTGAAACTCACCTGAATCTGTTTAACGATTTGCAAATGTCTGGGTACTAATTGTCTTGGTCCTTAGCAGATAAAACAAGCATGAAAATCCCAGGAATTGTCTTTTACTCTCACAGGAAACCATTTGAAAGAAGGAGCCTGTCTCCTTCACAGCAGAGAGTGGCTGTCACTGTCGGGAGTGAGATAGCTTCACTGTTTTATGTAAGCATCTGAATGGCATTCATCTTTATGTTCAAGGAACAGGAATTTGAGTTCTGAGGCTTTTAGCAGTAATCCCAGCCTGATCTCCAGGAGCCAGCAACTAGTTATCCACTGATGTTCCTTGTTTGGTTGTTTGGTTGGTTGGTTGGTTGTTTTCTTGTGTCTTTGTTTAAAAGCAGAACACTGAATGCTGGCTTAGTAGATAAAGCATTCCCCATGCCAGCAAGGGCAAAGGATCCCCAGCAACCAAATAAAAACCCCGTGGGACTACCAGCCTACCTAGAATCCTGATCTCAGGAGGCAGAAGCCATCTCATGGAAAGAGGCTAACTACAATAGCCAGATTGACAAGCTCTGGGTCCAGTGAGAAACCTTGCTTCAGAGAATAAAGTCCAGAGTGATTGAAGAAGACACCTAATATCAATATCTGGCTTCAACACACACACACACACACACACCAACATATATGCACACATTACATATGCAAAAATGATTTAAAAAAAAAAAACAAGGCAGAACACATAAAGAGTTGTTCAAGCCAAACCCTACCGTCTAGGAAGAGACTTGATGATTAGGGAAAATAGGTTCTGGGTTCAAGTTGCTGTCTTTCTGTATACTGACTAGGTGGATTTCACTTCCTCATAGGTCAGCTTAGCCTTCCGAAAGAAGGCTAAACGTATTCCCTGGTAAGTGCTCAGTAAGAGGTGGTCATTACTATCATAGCTGCTATTTTTTATCCTGCTAGGATTATATTATCTAACTAATACTTATATTATAGGTTCAAAAATTTGAAGCCAATAGGGTATTAAAACTAGTATATAATTTATCTGTACTTTCCTATAGTACATGTTATTGTAATATTATTTATAATTACCTTAGTGGTATAATTTAATAACTGTAACATGGCAACTTGCTTCATGGACCATCTGGCAGTTTAACTAAACCTTAAAGAATGGGTAGCATGGGACTGGAGAGATGGCCTGGTGGTTGAGAGCACTTGTTGCTCTTACAGAGGACCCAAGTTCTGTTCCCAGCACCCAAATAGTGGTTCACAACCATCTATAACCCCAGTTCCAGGAGATTCAATATCCTTTTGGACCTTGGAAGGCATCAGGAGCACACACACACATGGTTATTCATACACACATGCAAGCAAAATGCTCACAAAATAAATGTAAAAAAGAATGGAAAGCACTGAGGCAGTATAGGTTACAGAGCATAGGAGTAAAAGCAGGCATTTTTATTTGATGCCTCTCCAGGCATCTAATTGGTTCTAAGTCTTGGTTGCAATAGATAAAGCTTACAGAAGCCCTGGGAGCTAAGGGTTAAATGGAAATGAGGCCCCAAACCAAACACTGGAGACAAAGGAATGCAGTTCAGTATGTGTCCCCTCTTTGCTGCTTTCCCATATTTGCTTAACTTATCCAACCTGAAATCCCTCTGGAGTCTGCAGAACACTCATCATACTAACGACATTTGCCTCACAATTACTGTGTTATTAGTATTTATGTTGAAAACAACTCCCCTTTGGGGATTGCTGGCTCAAATCTATGGGCACCTGCTGGATCCTTTAATATTCCAGTTCCTCCCTCTTTAAAGACCCACATCAGAGCCTTTCCTGGGGCAGAAGACCAAATGTACTTGCACCTGGGAATTCCCCTTGTGGCCCAAAGACCCAAAGGGGGAAAAGTAAGAGCGACTCATGCATGACAGAAATTTTAAAGGTAGAAAAGGTAGGAAAGTGAGTGTGAGGTGGGTTCTCGAGGTCTAAAAACCACACATAAAGATTTAAGCTAGCCGTTTTCAGAGCCTTCCCCCCATCCCATTAGAAGCTCATAAAACTGTCCCCCTGCTCTGTGTGTGGTGTGTGTATGTAGTGTGTGTGTGGTGTGTGTATGTGTGATGTGTATGTATGTGTGTGTAATGTATGTGTGGTGTGTGGTGTGTGTGTGTGTGTGTGTGTGTGTATGTGTGGTGAGTGTGTGTGTGTGTGTGTGTTTAAGAAGGCACTAAGTCGGAACTTCTATTTGTATTTATGCCTCAAAAACTGCTTCATAAAATTTATTTGTAAATTAAACTGAGGACAATTGTGCTCAGACTTCAGTGAGCTCAAGAGGCACGTGGGAGCCACTGAAGATTCCAGTTTCCACCAGAGAGCTCTGAGGGGGAGGTCCGGGATAAAGCTCTGGGACCCGTACTTTAACAGTGGTGCTCTGGGCTTCTGCAACGTGTTCCAGTGAAACTTTAGAGTCTGATATTCATTAATTTTTTTTCCCATCCTCCTATTCATTTGGGATAGCTTTTAACTCTTCTCACCAATTTTCTCACTGTACATGAGATTCCCATCATTTATGTAGCTGGATCTTTTTCATTTTTTTCCCCTTTTGGGAGATAGTCTGTGAGTGGTGATGGGCTTTCCTTTAATAGGATTGGGGCAGGTGTGTGTGAAATAACGTTATGGTGTTCCTTCACTAGAGAGCTTGATTATTGTGGTTTTCCTCATCAGAGCCAGTTAAACTGAGGAGGCTGTGGAGCTGGATTGTCCTGTGACCTTGTCCATTCTGTTAAATCAAAAGCTCTGCACTGAACAGACGTGCTCAGAAACACTGCTTTAGGTACATCGGACCCCAGGGCTCTTGTGTACAGCTATATGAAGGTATGAGATGAAGCAAAGGACCACAGGCACCCAGTAACGGGTCAGGTCATGTAAAGCCTGCCCTGACTTGGTCTTGCCTTCTTGGGATATATGCTCTTTCTTGGCTACTGGTGGAATAATCCAGACACCTGTTCTGAAGAAAAGAAAGTTGATCACAAGAATCATCCTGTCCTTGGTGGCCTTTCCACATTTGTCACTGAATAAATTCGGCCTGTGGTTGAGGTAGCAGGAAGACAAAAGGAGGTTTCTGGGCCCTGGGTCATAGCTGAATCCTCTGGAAATGAACTCTGCATGGAGGGCAGGTTCAGGAATAAAATAGCTGGGTGATTTATCTCCAAGTCTCTTAAGTATCAACTCAGTAGCTAGGTGTAGAAGAGGATCTACTTCTGAGACTAGGGGATAGCTCCTTCCCTTCCCATTTGGTGCATTCTCTTCACACACACACACACACACACACACACACACACACACACACACACACACCAGGCTTCTAGCATGGAAGTCAAGTCAGTGTCCAGTAGGGTCAAGACTCAGATAAGCAACTTATCTTCATCCTCTAGGAGCTGGTGTAGCATCCTTTTCACTGTGTATTGTTTTGGTCAGGCTATCACAAGCCAACCCCAATTCAAAATAACTAGAAACCCACTGCTTTAGAGCAGGAATGTCAGGATTTCACAGCTGTCTTTAATCTGACACAGCTACCCTTCATGTAGAAGATGGGTTTTTCCCCCAACCCCTTAAATCTATCACTATCAGTGGCTTCTTTAAAACTGAGGTTTTGTTTGTTTTCCCTCCTGAAACTCTGCTGATTCAGCCACCTTAAGTCAACAACACTTGGGCTATCTAACATGTGTTTCATGGTCTGTTCCCTCCTTACTCAGGCCAGAAGTGGATTCCTATGTCTAGTCTGGGATATGAAGACACTGTAAATAGAATTGGTTTTAAATAGAAAGCCATGGCAGGAAAACAACAGTGGAACTCATTTTAATGTAATTGATTTTTATCTCTTAATGCCCAGTCCTGCCCGTTTCAGAAGACAGTGGTACTGGGGAGGCTGAGTGGTCAGTAATTCAGTCTACAAAGCATTGTTCCATCAGTCTCTTCAGGGGGCCGAGAGATAAGTTCATTGTTTGGTGCTCTGCTTATGGTACCCAGCGTGACCCAGATGCCACCCTTGCAGTCCACATACAAACACTTCTTTGTTGCCCCGAGTGTAGCAAATTCTTTACCATGAATAATTTACTACAACAAATGCTCCCTTTAGTTCTTTCTCTGTTGTTGAGAGTATTTCAGCTCCCCAGAGAAAAGAAATCGGTACTCAGTAGGAATTAAATGCTGGAAAGGCTCTTCAAACACTGTGGCAGGCAAGAAATGGAATGGCACGATTTGTCCTACAAGGACCACGAACGGAATAAGTGAATAGGTTTGGGGCACCGACACAAAGCACCCCATTGTAAGAAGGCAGTGAGGCAGAGGCTTGGGAGATCTGGAGGACAGGAGTTGTCCTGCCTGGGTTTGTAAACCAGGGTCATCACTTGGACCTCTAAAATGATTGTTGTAGGTGAGGAACAGGCTATACCTGGAAACATTTGTCCCATGGGACTGCTGCCTGAAGGGTTAAATGCCATGACCCCAGCATAGTTCTTGGAATGCAGTAAGCATCTAATTCCAGCTGGTTGCCATTCTTATTACTATTGTCACCACACAGGGACTCACATTACTCTTTGAATGTGCAAAGAAAATATAGTCTTTTCTCTGTCCATTATCGGTGTAACAGTCCTCGGGAATCTATGACCACACTGGGAGTTCAGAAGGGGAGAATTTTAGATAGGCCAGTTTAGGGTTCCACAATGATGCCTTCTTGTCTTAAATGTTTTTTCTGAGTTATTCCATCTTGTTTGGGTCATCTATAGTCCCCTCTGTTTCTCACCAAAGTGAAGTGAGGAATAAATAGGATATAAAAACCTTCCTCCTCATCCTGCTTAACTCTGGAGTGGGTTATGCCTTGTCCTTGACCTGACACTGACTTTACATCTGTGACTCCTGACATCTGCTTTCAGATCCTGCAGTGTCCTGGCCTCTGCTCTCCATCATCAGGGAATATTGGGATTTTGTGATTTTCTATTTGCCAAGTGAAAGACCCTAAGGAGCTAGGAGCCCTCCCCAGCAGTTACCACTCTTCACTGAGTTTTCAGCACTGGGCCAAATGCTAGTGATCTCACCAGACCCTGGTTCCTATGTGAAGGAAGGGAACACAGCTTTGCTTCTAGGAGATATTTGACTATGGAGGCATTTTTTATTGTCACAATGGAGAGATATTTACAGTCCGTAATGTAGCTTAACATCCTACAGTTCATAGGATAACTGACAACCACCAAGAAATATATTATAATAACACTAGACTTGAGAAACATCTGATGCTGTGAGCCCACAACTCCTCAGCCCACCCTGGGGGAGACAAACCACCCAACAGACTCTAAGTGTTCCTAGCATGCAGGAATACCTCCCTCTCCTGAGAACATCAGTTCTACCCTGTGACTGGAGAAAAGGGCAGATAAGGACAGAGTCCCTGTGTCTCTCTGCCTCCCTCTTCACTGGGCCTTCCTAGCCTTTTCTTTATGTCAGAGTTTTCCCAGACATCATTTTTTCCTCCTACTTGCAAAGGTGTCATTTGCCCCATGGCAGGAACAGTGGGTAACTTTCAAGACAGAGGTTGGTATCATCAACGGGAGATAAACTGAGAAATGCTTCAGAAATGCCTCTTATGCTTTTATTAATATTAAAAATTATTATATAACCAGTCATTTTCCTTGTGTCAGGCATGAGGCATGATAAAATATGCATCAAATGGAACTACTTACACTATAAAGAATTTATTACTGCCACAAACATAAAAAGAACGACCTATATATTTGTTTGGGTTCTTTTTGTCCAGGAGGCCTCCCTCCTGTCCTTGGGCAGCTCTCTGAAGAAGGCTTATTCCTGGGCTAACTTCTTGCTTCTCCCCCAACATAAGACTAGGTGTGCTTTCTCAGCTTGAGGCCATCCATAGGCTGGGGGATGCATGGACTGCTCCAGGCCTAAAAGCTGCCTGCGATTAGCAAGAGTTAGTCCAGAGCTGAGTGCTCCCCAATGACCAACATCTGCTGGAAGTAGCACACCCAGGTTGGTTACTTCACCTTTCTGAGCTTCAGTTTCCTGACCTGTAAAATGGACTCGGTGATCAGATCAATCAGTTACTTAGGTGACCTTAACACAATGTTAGACTTGATGCCATAGAAGTTGATTTTTCTCATCACTCTGGAGCCTAAGAACCCATGATGGAGGTGCTGGCAGGATGGCTTTATGGTGGTGATTCCTTCCTTGGCTTGTAGATGACCAGCCCCTCGATGTACAACTGGCTTTCTCTGTGTAATCTCAAGGGAACAAAAGAGAAAAGACAAGAAGACACAGAGAGAGTGTGTGTGTGTGTGCTCCCTAGAAAGCTATCAATCACATGGAATTAGGACCAGACCACACATTTACAAATTCATTTAAACTCCTTAATTAGCTCCTAAAGTCCTTACCTCTAAATACAATCACATTGAGGGTTAAGACCTTGTCATGAATTACAAATGAGGTCACCAATATGAAGTATTGGAACCAAGAAAGTGCTCTGTGATTGACTATGAGTGCTCTAATTATTGTAGTTGCTGCTGCTTTAGGAATACAAAGCATCATTTATCCAAGATGGCCAACTGACTAATTGACACCTACCATGTGAGAGATGTTTGCTGAATAGAAACTACAGGAGAAAGACACACTATCAGACCTGGACAGCCGGACCCCAGGAAGCACCAAAGGAAGGTGCCAAATTAGGCTGTAAGGCCTCTCAAATTCATGGCCTCTATTTCTTTCATTGTTGATACAACATGTGTACACATGTATATTTCTAAATATAAATACTAACTGTCCAGTCCATATACTTTTACTTGAATGTAAATTATTCCAGGGCTGACCACTTGGTATTGAATCATCAGTTTTCCTTTACAATGAAATAGTATTCCAATGTGTGTATATGTACCACATTTTCTTTATCCATTCATCTGTTGAAGGACACTTCAGTTATTACACTCCCCTAGCTATTGTGAGTAGAATAGCAATGAACACAACTGGGCATTGTCTATGATATCAAAACACTCCCAACTACCTCAATACATGAAGTAACAGAGATTCTGAGAAATTATTAGGCCTGACCAAGACTGCACAATGATTGACAGAAGCTTGACTTAAATGCAACTTGTATCCCAACTTTAATCCCACATACAAGTTTGATGCTGCAAACATAGTGATTGGAATGTGTGTCCATTCCCCAGAGTCATCATTAACTAGAAAGAAGAGCTGGCCTCCATAGCAACAGGCTTTATGGAGGGTGATGTCCAGAACCAGCTCTCACAGTATTCTTAAGAGGCCACAAACACCATCTTTTTCCCTGTAAACACAGTGGGCTGACAATTACTGTATGAATTAGTTAGATAACAAGAGTAAGGACATTGAACCAGTTAGTTATTACTACATAACAAGCAATTGGCTTGCAATTTGGGGAGTTAGAACAATAGCCACCTGTTCTTCCTTACAACTCAACAAGTTGGGTGTCATCATAGATGGCCCAATCGAGTGTCTCTGTCTACAGCTATATATCTGGGCACTCTAAGCTCCATATGGAGTCATCTGGATCTCTGGCTGATGGGAATCAACTACCTGAGGAATAAGACCAGAATGCAAAACTGGCATGCAGCCACTGCTGCCCACACTCTGTTGGCCAAACCAAGTCACAAGGCCATGGGGAATGAACTCTGCTGTTTTGAGGACTCTAGTGGCACATGGTAAAGGATGTGGATGAAGAAACTGCTGAAGAACTTAAGCCCATATTTCTGTCTACCAAAGAGATTTTCTCATGGAAGGTTGGTTACATAAAGCGGGTGGAGTGGGACGAGAAGATCTACAAAATCCCACTAGCTGTCAAAAGATTTGCTCCAGAGGACTTTGTCTAGGAATAAAACACCACATTTCCTCATTTCTCCAACTGAGATAATGAAAGACAGGCCCTCCCACCCTCCCACTTCCTTCTTCCTTTTCCTTAAAAAGTGTACAAAATTGTAGGATGCCAAAATATTAGGCAAGCCTGGCTATAAAGAGATCCCTGAGTCTCCAAAGTTCAACTAGCTGCAAAAGCAGCGTTTGGCAAGTCGCTGTAAAAGCTGTGTCCCTCTGCCTTTAGGTCTCATAGTTCCCCTTTGGTGTTTGAGCTACACATCTGATTTATAAACACAGACACTAGCCTTGCCAACTGACCAATAAAAATGAATGTCCTAGGCAAGCAGAAACAAAAGTCTCTAGAAACATAAATCAGAAAGCATTGGGGCCGAACTTTATTGCAGAAAGCCAGGAGAAGCCTCCAGAGCCATGGAATCCTCGTCTTGGCTCAGCCATAGCAATGAAGGGTCTGTTTTTATTTGGGAGGTGTAAATGTATTTGTTTTAATAAACTGAGTTATATAAGGCCATTTTCATTCAAGTACATCATTACTTTGAGCATTACCCCTTTTTCACTACCCTTCCCCCTCCTCTCTGTTAGTCCCTCTTGTTCCCCTAAAGAGTTTCACTTCTACATTTGTGTCATATATATAGGACCACAAATGGCAGAAAACATAGTGCTTGACTTTCTGAGACTGACTTAATTCGCTTAAAATACAATTCTTTCCAGTGGATCTATTTTTCTGCAAATGACATAATTTCATTCATATTTAGGACTAAAAAATCTTCACACACACACACACAATTTCTTTACCCATTCCTCTGCTGATAGGCAACAAGATTAATTCTATAACTTTACTATTGTGGCCTGTGCTACATAAACTCTAATATGCAAGTTTTCCTTGGATATGTTGACTTATAGTCTTTTGGGTAAATCACCAAAAGTAGCATAGATAGGTCTTATGGCAGGTTTGAGTTGGGGTTTTGTTTGTTATTTTGGTTTTTTGTTTGTTTTGTTTTCTTTTCTTTTTGGTGGGGAACCACTAAACTGATTTTAACAGTGACAACTGGTTTACATTCACACCAGCAGTATATACTGACTCCTGTCATTCTTTTTTACTTATTTATTTAAAGATTTGTTTATTTCTTTTGTATATGAGTGCTCTATATGCATGTATGCCACTTTCATGCCAGAAGAGGGCATCAGCTCTCATTAGAGATGGTTGTAAGCCACCACGTGGTTGCTGGGAATTGAACTTAGAACCTCTGGAAGAGCAGCCAGTGCACTTAACCACTGAGCCATCTCTCCAGCCCCATCTCCTTTCATTCTATATTCTCGTCATTGTTTTCTTAATCACTGCCCCTCTGATTAGGATGAGATGGAATCTCAATGTAGTTTTAATTTGTACTTCTCTGGTGGCTAGCAGTGTTGAGCATTCTTTCTTTCGTTTCTTGGCCATTCATATTTCATCTTTTGAAAACTACCTCTCATTTTATTAGCCTTGTTGAGTTGTTTGAGCTCTTATTTGGTCTTTTTAGATCTTTGTATATTCTAAATACTAATTATCTATTAGATGGATAGCTATCAAAGTTTTTCTCCCATCCTGTAGACCATCTCTTCCCTCACATAATTGCCACTATGCTGGGCAGAGTTTTTTAACTTTGAAGCCCCACATGTCAATTGTTGACCTTGTTTCCTCTCCTCTGGAGTCCTACTCAGAAAGCCCTTGCCTCTGCTGCTTCTCCAGTGCCTCTTCCTGTTTTTCTCTATGAGAGTGTCAGGCCTCAGGTTAAGGTCTCTAATCCACTTGGAGTTGATTTGCATAGGGAGGAAGAAACAGAGACCTAATTTCATTTCTCTACTGGTAGACAGGTTTACCAGTACCCATTGTAGAAGAGATTATCTTTTCCTGTTGTACATTTTTTTGTCATTTTTATCAAAAATTAAGCTATGGGGGTTTATATCCAGATCCTCTCTTCTAGTACATTTATATAACATCTGATTTAAGCCAGTTTCATGCTAGGTATTTTTTTTTTTTATCATAACTGTAGTAACTTCAAATTAGGTATTGTGATGGCTCCAGCACAGAATTATTCTGCTTTGCCAGGATCTTTTGTGCTTCCTGATGAATTGTAAGATTTTTTTCCCTACTTCTATGAAGCATCTTGATGGAAACCTATTCGACTTTCCAGACCACTTTTGGTAATACAGCCATTTTCACAATTCTTAATTCTTCCTACCCATGAGCATGAAAGGTCTTTATATTTTCTAATGTAGTGTCTTAATGTTTTAATTGTAGAGGTTATTCACTTCCTTGGATAGGTTTATTCTAAGGTTTTGTTTTATTGTGTTAAACAATCATGACTAGGACTGTTGCCCCGATTTCTTCCTCAGTACATTTGTTACTGTTTAGATGGCTATAGGTTTTTCATAGGTCCACTTTGTATTCTGCCACCATGATAAACTGTCTATGAGATTGGAGGTCTCAGGATCTCTCACATATAGAAACACAGTGTCTGCAAATAGAGATACTTTGACTTCTTTCTACCTATCTTTATCACTTTTATCTCCTTCTTTGCCCTATGTTTTGAGGACATACAGTACCAACAGGAAAGCGTATTGTCTGTTCTCGATGGAGATCCCCTTGGTATCTTCTCAGTTCTGCCTTAGTCAGACAGCTCCATAACGCTAATTTCTGCAACTCCCAAGAAGCAAAGAAATAAATTCTTTCCAGGGGTCTACACAATACATGGGCACTCTCCTATTCCCCATTCCTTCAGCGATAGGAAATCTTTCACTTACCATCACTTACCATGGTGCACAGCCCAGTGCCCAGATGCCTTCCCAGCCTGGATTGCAAACCCTTTCAATCAACAAGTACATTTCACTTTGCTGCCACATGATGGAAGGTAGAAAAGAAAGGGGAAAAAATCCATTTTCTCCACAGAAAATGCTGGCCAGCCGCCGATGGCCTCAGAGCTCTTATGGTTTCAGTTGCACTACAACTGGGAAGTTAGGGGTTAAGAGTTTTGGGCTCTGCTTATAAAAGCACAGACCTAAATCAGATAACTAATTTAGAAGCAATTGCAATGCACTTTACTCTATTCTTTTGCCAAAGAGCACCTTATCGTAACTTGCTTTCCTCTTTGGTCTTTCTTTTAAGTCTCAAAAAATATCTTTTTCTAAGCCAGGAAGGAAAGTAAGCCTGCACCTTGTACACTACCCGGGGTGATGCATGTACTGTGTACCCACACTGCACAAAGAGAGTCTGGGTTTCATATCCAGCAGTCCCTACAGACTTACTCAAGTCTGCCTGATCAACCTCCCATTCTATGGGAGTATTCCCCCTGCATGAACATATGGACTGTGTTAGTGTTCAGTTTAAAAAAGAAAGAAAGCAAGCAAAACTAACGTCCAGTACTTTTTATTACAGCAAAGCCTGGTTCCTTTTTTGTGTGTGAGTTAGTACAGTATCTGTGGTTATATGAAAATAAACATCCTTGACATAATTAAGCCCGCCTGCCTAATACAGTGTTCACAGGCTCCACGGTGAGTGTCCCACAGAATAGTCCAGACATATCCATGTTCAGTCCTCCCCTGCACAGCTGAAGAGCACCTCTCCAGTAGCTCTTTCATGTTACATGTCTCATGGTCTATTTCCAACAGCACTGGGAGTGAAGTCCACTAAACACAACTACTTTTCAGGAAGTATGTCCTGCCTCCTTCCTTTACTGTGAGTTCCAAATGACAGACAGATATCCTCTAAGTTAGTAAAAGAGACTTGAACTACTGGAGTCACCGGGGAACACTAGAGACCTCTAGATTAGTGCTTCTAAACCAGGAGTGACTTGGCTGTCTGTGTTTCAACTCTCTGGAGACAATTGAGTTATCCAAGTTCCAGGGTGGCTTAGACAATGAGGAAAAGTGCTGCTGTATCTGGTGGATCGACAGTGACTGCTGCTACAGATGGCTCCGTACCCAGGCTAGCCCCGCAACACAGAGCTCGCTAGCATGAAATGTTAGTGATGAAGAGACTGAGAAATCCTTATAGAAACTCGGCTGCACTTCAGAGAGAACTCAGGCAGTTTCTGAGCATCTCCATGTGCCCAGAAGATATAATAAGCTCTGAGGATGAAGGATCTTGAATGCCATTCTCAGACATATTTAGTAAACTCAAGGAAAGAAAATCATCCATGTTCACAAAGCAAATACCCAAGAGGAAACTGATTATGACCAATGCAAACTAAATAGCATTAGCAAATGTATGCACCCTCAGTCTCTGACAGCTGGGGAACCTGCATAGGACTGATCCAGGCCCCCTGAACGTGGGTGTCAGGTGCAGGGCTTGGGCAGTCTACGGAGCTGCTGGCAGTGGAACCAGTATTTATCCCTTGTGCACAAATGGGCTTTTCTGGAGCCCATTCCCTATGGAGGGATACTCTCTCAGCCTAGATACAGGAGGAAGGGCCTCAGTGCTGCCCCAAATGATGATCCCCCAGAAGAAGCCTCACCCTCTCTGAGGAGTTGATGGGGGTAGGATGGGGAGGTGATAGGGAGAGGTGATAGGGAAGGACAGGAGGGAGAGGGAACTGGAATTGGTATGTAAAACAAGATGGTCTTGATTTAAATTGTAAAAATTAATAAAAAGAGAATTTTAGTATAGATTTATGATTTATTAACACATGGTAGAGAAGTGTGATTAGATCAGTGGTTCCCACCCTCAGATACATTAGTCTCTATGGGAGGAGGTAAAGTCCACCCCCAGGGCCATGATGTGAAAAGAGGTGAGCTCGAAGTAAAGAAAGCACCTGAGAAAACTACACAGAACAAGAATCCGAATCCCCTGGTGGAGAGGAAGTAGATAGAATGAGAAGAAGGATCAGAACTGGGACACACAACTGTATTTTTGAGTTTGCTCTTTGAAAATTAGTATGGTGAGCTCGTCTGGGTTATGTGAGCAAAGAGTAAAGGAAAAACAAAACAATAAATGTATGTGGTGAATAAAGACTAAGGAAGATGTCATTGACATGGGGAAGGAAAGATAAGACTCAGATTATATGGGTGATGTGTATGAGATGTTGTTTTATTTTGATTCTCTGCAGATGTAATTAAGTAATTAGGTGCCACCTAAATCCTCAGTCCCAAGAGGCCCTAATCCCCAATCTACTCCCTACACATCTGAATAGTTTTTCCATGGACTCAGTGAGAGATGGATATACATACTTGCCCAGGAGGTCTAGCTTTGTTTACCCTTCTCTGTTCCCCCAGTTCTCACATTGTAGTGCAGGCTCACTTCTTTAGAATTGTCTAGTGACAAATTGAGTGACCAGGAAGAGAACAGGATTATTTGTATTCATACCGAGTGTGTGGAGAAGATTTCAACTTTCACAAGGACATTCCCAACCTACCCCTAGGCACCATGGAGCCAGGCTTTTGAATATCATTAAGTCCAGATGCAAGCCATCTCTTCATCTTTCCAGAACCTGTACTGTGTCAGCAGGGAAGGAAGAGAAAGGAAAGCTAGCTGTCCATGCTTAGGCTGAAGTGTCTGTGCTAACTCCATGTCAGTCAAGATTGTTAGGGATGCTGATCTAGCAAGATACCTCTATCTACATTTCATCTTTAAAATTATCAAAGAATTGCTCAAGTAAAAATATAAGAAGAAAAGGCAATTTCACATAAATATGGAGTGTCTTAGCAGTAGGAAATGTAACAGACATTTCCTTGAATAAAGACATCTTAGGAAATATGTCAGGAAAAAAAATGTTGAAAGATGGGCAAGCTAAGCACAAGATTCTGGTACATGAAGCCAGACTCCCCAAACTGTGAGACCCACTCAAGTTCCCTAAGGTGACACTGGGTAAACTAAAACAAACTCTACAGTCAGATGAGCTTCGGGAGACTGAAATAAATACTCAATGCCATCAAATCTCAGAGTATACCTACAGAGTGTCACCCTAAATATTCTCAATAATAAAGAAGAAAATGGAACTGACTCTGTCAACTCAAATTTTCTAAATAAAATAGTTTTATTTGAGGACACTTTTATTTACTAATTTTAACAAATTGTCTACAAATATTTCATTAGGACCCAGGTGTTGTGTATACGTGCACTGTGTGCAGATGCACTCAGCTGTGTGTATGTGTAGAGAGTGAAGAGGTTCACACAGGGTTCCTTTCTATATGGCTCTCCAACTTCCTTCTAGAAACGGGTCTGTCATTGAATCTGGAACTTGGAGCTTCATCTGGACTGACTGTGAGTCCCTGGGATCCGCCCCACAGTGCTGGTTATGGATGTCCTACTGCACTGGCACTTACTGGGACATCGCTGCTCCTTGTTTTTTAACAGAAAGCATTTTACCTCCTGAGTCACCTATCAAGCCCCAGTTGGTACTTAGATATTTTACAAGGTCTTTCTGTGGGCCAGGTGCTGTCCACAATACTTTAGAGACATTAATTCACTTGATTTTCATAACGTACCTGTGAAGTAGATATTATTGTGTGTGTGTGTAAGTTGTTTTTTGAAACAGGGTCTTGCTCAAGCTATAATACAACTTACAACCCTTATCTGTATTTTACAGATGAAAATAAAAAAGCAAAATTGAGGTGTGTGGCAGGACTGCCTATGTTATTCTGAGGTTCCATGGTGAATAGTTTTTGCAACTCATATATAAAGCAGTGGTTCTCAACCTGTGGGTTGCCAACCATTTGACAAACCTCTATCTCCAAGTATATTTACATTAAAATTCAGAACAGTAGCAAAATTGCAGTTATGAAGTAACCACGAAAATAATTTTGCAATTGGAAAAGAGCTGTATTAAAGGGTTGCAGGATCAGGAAGGTTGAGAGCCACTGATAAAGCATATGGTGTAGGAAACAGTCCCCAGATAGCTTTCTGGGGAAGGAACCTGGCAGGGGTCGGGCATTGTTTGGAAAATCCCTTCATCATTTTGTGATTATTCCAGGCACCCCATTGACATGCACTTCCATACTGTGTTTCCAATGAAATCTTTTTGTTAGAATGATCTGGATCAAAGGTAAGGAGAGCATACTGGGCTGAGCGTGCCACTGCAGACACTGCTAAGATAGAGCATGTATCAAGAGATGGCATGTACTCAGAGGTACATTACAGATGCAGTCAGGACCTGTAGCCTGAATGGAGATTTAGAGAGTACAACCCACGCCTCTCACTTTGAACACAAATGAGAAAATTGGGCTTGAGAGGAAAGTCTCCCAAGAACTCACAGAGGTAACTGGTTCCTCTTTCTCTTCCTCATGTAGATGTCTCCCTACTCCTGACTCTAACATTGCTCATCCTGAAGAATGAACAAGTCACACTGTGCTACTCTGAAAGTGGAACCAACCAAAAGTCATTCCCTGTGGACAGCGGTGACCTTGACAGCTGCTGAAGTCCACAAGCACCACCCAGAAGTCTTCCTTAAGTGGGATGAACAGTTTTTAAAAATATGTATTATTTGAGAGAGAGGGAGGGAGGGAATGAGAGAGGGAGGGAGTGAGGGAGGGAGAAAGCATGAATGAGAGAGAGAGAGAATGTACGGAGTGCCTAGAAGGGTAAGGGGGGGTCATCAGATCCTCCAGAGATGGAATTGTAGGTATTTGTGAGCAAACTGATATGGATGCTGAGAACCAAACTCCAGTCCTCTGAAAAAGTAGCAAGTGCTTTAAACACTGGGCCATCTCTTCAGCCCCATAACCACTTCCTCAAAGAGCATCTCATCCCAGTGACTTCTCTGGGTTAATTTTCATTATTTAAACAATCCTTAGTCCATATATGAATTCAATATCGTGCATTACATGATAAATATATCCGATTTTTATTTGTCAAGCAAGTAACTAAAATAAAATAATGAAAATTAAATAAAGGTATTTGGCAGGAAAGAAGAGCCTGGGAACAAGTACAAACTCTGAGTCTTTAATTTCTCCAAAACACTCCTGCCCACCATGGCAGGTAGATGTGCTTGCTGCACAGCGCTCTTCTGAAGAAGGGAGCTGCTAAATTGCTGGGAGGTAGAGATGAGCCCCTTTGAAGGTTAGTGTGGGAGGCAAGACTAAGGAGCCACCCCACAGCTGCAGAATCTGCCAAAGTCCCTGCAAAAGTAGCATAAATCCTGCCCCCACGCATGTCACTGTCACTGAGCCAGGCACACTAGTCTAAGAACAGGTCTAAGAACAGGAGCCCTTAGAGAGAGCTCCTGACCTAGTCCTGGGTGTCTTCCTCTAAGCCCTGCATCAGGTAGGCAGAGAGGAACAGGTCTGCCACTGGGCCCTGAGAGCTTTCCTCTGGCCTGGTCCACACCAGCCCTGGATCTGATGGCTACCAGACACCTGTTTACTGGGTAATATGTACAGCTGCACACAACACGGCAGACACAGCTGACTTGTTTCTCCCCCAAAGGAAACTCAGCTAAGAGATGAGCTTTCTAGACCATGAACCCTGATCGAAGGAGATGGAAAATAAGCAAATACAGACATGCGTGAGCAAACAGGACAGAGGGGAACTCAGGAAGGATCATATCCCCAACCAGTTAAGGAAGCAGCCAAGTGCTTAGAGCATGTGAGGGAAACAAAGGATGCTCGCAATGCACAGAGACTATAAAGGCTAGTGTGGAGCAATGATGAGCTGCAATATTACAGCATGCTAAAGAAATTCCACCTTGTTATGTGTAGGCTCAATTAGCATTTGTTTTGATGAACCCTAAGGGGGAAAAGAGTGTTAATCAATATCCAAGTCCTACCTCTTCCATTAGGAAGCCATCCCTAACCTCTCTAATTCACATGGACCTCCCCTTTTTCTGTCATGTTCTTGAATGGCTTTGCCTGTTTATTTGCCTGTCTATCTGCTTTGGGGTTGGGAGCTGGGTGTGTGGGTGCCAACATGCAGGTGTAGAAGTAAAAGGACAACTTTCAAGAATTCTCTCCTTCCATCATTTGGTTTCCAAGCATCAAAGTCAACGGGCGGTAGTGGCACATGCCTTCGATCCCAGCACTAGGGAAGCAGAGGCAGGTGGAGCTCAGTGAGTTCAAGACCAGCCTGGTCTACAGACAGAGAGTTCTAGGACAGCCAGGGCTACACAGAGAAACTCTGTATCAAAAAAAAAAAAAAAAGTAGTAGTGGAGATATGTAGAATGAAAGAACAAGCTGTTGGCTCTTCAAAAATTACAAAGGAGAAATCTCAATAGTTGTAAGATGACGTACTTATGAAAACAGTATTTCAAGTGTTAGTCTCTCTAATTTCTATAATATCATGAATATATTATCATGACATATAATATATATATTCATGATAGTATATATATTCATGAATATATATATTCATAAACACACACACACCATCCATGGTTCTCCTGATGGCTACAGAATATATACTAATACCAGCAAAGCTTCAGATGTTAGAACTTTATACTCTGATGATGGTTACTTTTTGTCAACTCAACACAAGCTAGATAGATCCATCTGGAAGAAGGAATGTCAACTGAGAAAATGCTCCCAATAGACTGGCTCCCAAATGTGGAGCATTTTCTTGATTGATGCTTGATGTGGAAGCACCTGGTCCCCTAGGAACAGCGCCATCCCCAGACTAGTGGTCCTGGGGTGTACAATAAAGGAAACTGAGCAAGCCAGGGGAAGAAACCAGTAAACAGCATTCTTCCATGGCCTCTGCTTCAGTTCCTGGCTCAAGGTCCCTGCCCTGCTTGAGCTGCTGAACTGTCTCCCCTACCTGGTGGAACATAAACTGTAAGGCAGAATAAACCCCTCCCTTCCCCAAGTCATTTTTGGTCATGGTGTCTTGTTCATAGCAATAGAGAGGGCGCTAAGGCAACGCTCCAGAGCACTGCAATAAGAAAACTGGCTTGCAGATATGCATCCAGACATAATCAATCAGAGTGTGAGCGAGACCTTACATCTGAGAGCCAGTGAGAAAGGAACACTGCCTGGAAGGCCAGTTTAAAATTCTACTCTAAATTACAAGTGAGACCCTGGAACCTACCAAACTACAGAGCATTCAAAGGATGGTTAAGAAAGGCTGCAAGTGTGTCATCTTAACTAATGATCCTAAAATACTCTGTTCTTCCTAACATATTGTTCAGCTGGAGACTACAGTCATAGTGCCTATTGTGCATTTCCTAGAAGTGGGAGCCAGCTTTTCAAAAAGTTAAATAATTCATTTTACAATAAGCTCCCAAAGGCACACCAGTTAGCATTTAGGCTAAGTATGTGCGACGTCCCCCACAGCTGCTTTGTCTGGACAGTTCAGACCACTCAGTGTAAGTGCTCTTAGAGTCCAGTCCAAAAGCAAGCTAAAGGACCACAACCCCTGTCTAACAGCCCCCGGTGCTATAATAATAGTTCACGTGGGGAAAAAATAGTCCACGTGGAAACTCTCATTTTTCAAAATGGCCACGGTAACATATTTAATATCAGAAATGTCATATTAACTACTTAGTAAAAATAAATTTTAACAAAATTTCAAACCTCTAACACTGCCATAATGATAAAGGATAACATGCCTGATGTTTATATGAATAAACAAACAAAAAGGAGGAAAAGAACGAGGCCTGCCAAGCCCCCAGTAAACTGAAGTGAATTTCTATGAGCTTTAAGATAAAGAAATAGCTGACATGTTTTCTTGTTTTTTACTTCTTTTTTCAATGTTACAAAAAACCATTTTCACACACATATATAGAATACTTTAAGCATATTCTTTCTGAGAGGTTTTTTTTATTTTTCTTCTTTCTGAGTAAAGAACATAGCATGTCATGTAAGAGTCAGTATCGCAAGCATGCATCTTTGGGTTTTATGTAAATTTAATTCTAAACCCCCATGAACACAAAATATGCACTATTAGTACAAATGTCACTATTGTCTATGTGAACGAATCAGCTAAGAGTTTGCATTCTTGTCCCTGGGTCTAGCGGTGAGAAACTGAAAAACAATTTGGACTAGGAAAAAAAAAAAAAAGACCACTCAGAACTACTCAGAGCCCCCTCAGAATGAAAAGTTACTTCAATGCAGCTTGTGCTGGCCTAGGTAAGCAAGGTTACAGTTTTGTAGCTAATACTTCCTTTATCCTCAGTGTTTCTAACACAGAACAACTCCTCTCCCAGTCTCCCTTAGTATTATATCATGGACAAAACCTGCCTGTGTGTTACAGCTGTGGAACCAGGAGCACATCATTTGACATGGCAAGGCAGAGAAAGCAGGGTAGTTCATGAGCTCCTAAGTGCTTCTGCCTGCTGGCCACCTACCTACCAAGGGGCCAGAGATATGGGAACCGCTTCTGAGTCATCTGTGAGGAGCAGACGTCTGTCCTGTCTCAAGCCAGGACATCTACCACCATCAGACGGCGCTGGGAGAAACTAAATGTTAAACCCAATCATTCTCAGAGAGTTTTCTCCAGGCTATTAGGCAAGACTCCAATTCCCACATAACTGCTGATTCCCACAGCAAAAGATTCTGGAGCCTTGTGACATTTGTGGGGTGAGTTCTCCCCATAAAAAGTACACACCAGTGTTTCTCCAGCTGAAGGACTGGACTCTCTATGTACACATTTCTTAGCCCCAGGAGAACCTGGTTAGGCAGCTACCAGCTTTGAATGCTCCGTGTGGTCAAAGGAGTCTTGTTCTTTCCCACACAGAGTTTGCTTTGTGTCATTGCGTTCTATTTTAGGACATGGGTGTGCTTACATTAATTTGATGATTCTCTCTAGAAGGAACACATGGAATGTGTAATGCTGCCTTCGCTCTTAACAGCTTCCGTAAAATGAAGTTGCTGCATCCCCTACTGTTCCCAGAAAAACGGGGGTGGGGGTGGAATATTCTGGGATTTGGATATTCTTTTTTGTTTAACCTTTCATTTTTTCTTTTGCCATGGAGAAATCTTCGTATAGCATTTTCCAAAAGGGTTAGCCAAGAACACATCCTAAACAGGAAGTGTTACATGTGTTACCATTTAGCATTGATATATCCCTTAAACATTCAAGCAGTTAGGGTATACTTTCCCCAGCAGTGTGAACTTGTGCACGTGGCTCTGGACAGGTGTCTGTGGCTCTTTTCCATATCCTAAGCATGTGTATGTTGTAACCTGGGTTGAGTTCCGTGAAGAGGGAAGAAATGAACACAGGTATAAAATCATTTCCTTGGAAGAAAGCATGATGGGAGTACGTACATTGAAGAGTGAGGTGTGATTAAGTGAAGAGGCATTTATATGCTATGTCTACGATGGGGGACATTAATTTCATTCTGATGGCTTTTAAACAGTGTAAGTAGGACTAAGAATGTAGCTCTTCTTTGCATACATGAAGTTCTGGGTTGAATCTCCAATATGTCACAAATCGGATGTGGTGTTACACAACTTTCATTCTGGTACTTTAATTCTTATATCCCTTTAATTCATATGTTCCAGGCAAGAGATGACCAGATTATCAATGCCATCCTTGCCAAATAGCCAGTTCAGGGCCAGCCTGGGACACTGTCAAAAATGACACATTGTCAAAAACAAAATGGTATGAGTAGACCTCACCTCGACTGTTCTGACAATGAATCAAGAGTGGTCTACTAAGAAAGAGTAAAGGGATGGAAAAGGATGGGTGAGAGATGATAGCAGGGACGATAGATGTGATAAAGCATAGTATCTGTATGTATAAGAACATCACAGTGGTTCTATTAATGTGTACAACTAATTGGCAATAATAATTATAACAATAAAAGAATGGTCTTAAAGCATCCTCTTTTATCACCCTGGATCCCTTACTTAGTTTCTAGACTCTGCTCCTCTATTAGAAAATGATGGGTTTGTTTCCAGTCTGTTTAAAGTTTTAGCTAACGTCTGCTGGCCAAATTGAAGTGTTCTCATTTCTTTTAACAGCAAATTTAATTTTACTTATTTGCTTCCCTTATCTCCTCTGGTCATCACCCTTGATCTCTGGCTTCTTTCAATATGCTGTTCAGCGATACTTTCCAGAGTAAAGGAGACTGCCTTCCTGGAAGTATTAACGGACCTGTGGCAAGAAGTGATCTCTCCATTAAAACTACTTGGGCAAATCAAGGTCAGCACAATATTTGTCAGTATGCTTGGCAAAGTTTTATTTTAAAGGATAATGATTTAAATTACGTTGCTTTTGATGATCAATAATGATACAATGACACTGTATTTTATTGTTTCCTGTTACTAACAACTGTCCTTCTTCCTTTCTCTTTCTCTTTTCTTCCTTCTTTCCTTTCTAATTCCTTAAGCTACAACAGGTCTTGAAATATCTTTGATAACTTTGACACCAACATAGTTTGTCAATTCACAGGGCTTTGACGCAGAATGAGTTCATTGGATTTTTTAAAAAAATATTCAATATACAGAAGGTCCTTAGGTTACAGACTTGGCCACATGAGTTGTAAAAGGTGCATTGGAATCCTATCAGAAAGATGCCAAAATGACAGTGAGGAGTCCAGAAGATGATATGTAGAGTGTGCAAGCCCTTGCAAGCGCTGGGGCAGAGGTAACACATCATCTCAACTATGCCACTAAAATGACCAAACCTTGGTGAGCAATGAGATGAAGCTGACACAAACTGATGGCAAAATGACAGAGACAGGTGATTAACTATTGAAACTATCTCTGTGAGTGACAAAAGGAAAAAACAATACTTCCAGATCTCCCTTCCCCACGTTTGTTTGGGTGTTTTGTTTGTTTGTTAGTTTGTTTTTGCCCTAATTTAATCAAAATTTAACTCTGTCGTTATGTATGGCAACAATACTTCTAATCACCTGACAAATTTAGGGATGTATAAACTCTAGTTTCTCCCCTACATTGCCTTTAAAAAAAAAAAAAGCACCAATGAATGAAGAATGCAGGGTTGCTGGAAACACTCTACTCCTCTTCCTGGACTCTGAGCATCTATGGGTCAGTCTCCAACAAGCCACTCAACCACTTAAGACCCAGAAAACCTTGGAGCCCGCAGAAGAGTACTTCCCAGAGAAGATTTACAGATGTAACCAGGCATTTCAGAGTGTCAAACTTTAGAGAAAAGCTTGAATCCCATCACAGGTGTGTGTGTGTGGGGAGCTATCTTGGTGGACAAAAGTCACATGCATAACGGTAGTTCTTGTAAATATATAGAAAGACTTGGTAATCATAGCCCTACCCTGAAGGCTCAGTGATCTGTACAGAAGATGAGGCAGAAAGATTATGAGTCAGGGTGACAGATGACTTCAAGAAAACACAATAGGGCAGGGGGACATATGAACTCAGAGACTGACAATATTCACAAGGTCACACCTGGTGTGAGGGTGGTGGACACAAAGTCCCACCCCGAACCAAGGAGCTAATCATTGACATTTGATTACTGCTAAGTGAGGGAAAGTCCATTTTCTTCAAAGGAGTCACACTTGGTATATTGATCACACTCCAGGGCAGATGCCACAGCCAGAAGGAGTTGACCAACACAAGTTGAACTCCATGGGTTTTCTGTTTTGTTTCGAGATGGAGGGGTTATGAGGGCAGGTGGGTAGGGAGGCAAGGAGGTAAGGGAGCATCTGGGAGAAAGTGGAGGAGGGGAATGATTATGATCAAAATAAAATACATGAAATTGTCAGATATAATATAATACAACATTATTTAGAAAGAGAGAGAAAAGGTGAAGGGGAGAGAAGGAAAGTTTCCCTTTTGGAAGTAAAAATAAAGGGCAAGAAAAGAAGAAAGGGAAAATTGAGGAGAAAGGAAGAAAGGAAAGAATGGGAAAGGAGGAAAGAGGAAAGGATGAGAGAGAACGGGAAGGAGCTTTTTCCTGGTTTTTCAAATCAAGCCTTAAACAAGACACCCACTGATTATCCAGTTCTACTGTTTTCCCACTAAGAACCTTTTACTGAGGAAACTACAAGACCCTGGAGGAATCAGAATGCAGGAAAACATGCTTCAAGTAGTAAAATAACGTTTAGACAATCTACACTAATTGTCTACATGTGCTACAGAAAGTGAGCAACCCCGGGTGATTGAGCAAGGCATCATCAAGGAGCCAAAACTTGAATGAGGCCTTCAAGGGACATAGCTTTCTTTTGGGTAGAGACGACAGCATGTTTGGGGATGTGAGAAGCCCCAAGAACAAACAGAGAGCATCAGTATGGACCAAGCAGAGCATATTCAGACAGGCCACAAGCAGGGAAGTCAAATCACCCCAAGGTCCTGTCTTTAGAGACTTAAAGACCACTAGCAAAATGTGTTTTCTCTCTCTCTCTCTCTCTCTCTCTCTCTCTCTCTCTCTCTCTCTCTCTCTCTCTCTCTCTCTCTCTCTCTCACTTGCTCAGTGTGTGTCTCTGTATGTGTATCTGTGTGTGTGTGTGTCTGTGTGTGTGCCTGTGTGTGTGTGTCTGTGTGTGTGTCTGTGTGTGTGTCTGTGTTTGTCTGTATGTGTGTGTGTGTTTGCATGTGTCTGTGTCTGTGTTTGTGTGTGTGTGGTGTGTGTGTGTGACTGTGAGAGAAAAAGTGAGAACAGAGATTTTGTAAATTATGTGTGACGTCAGACTCCCCATACTTCCAACACTTAAAAACACTGGAATGAGTCTATTTTATAACATCAACAACTTCTTAATATGACTATTCTCTGTGTTAATTATTCATAATTTCAGCTAAGGATATGGAGCTATGTTATTTTAAACCCTAATCCTCAACATTCTGGATTTATTTTTTAAGTGAGCAGTGTGTGGCTCCAAAAAAAAAGAGTAAACACCCAAAATGTTAAATACATTATCTGAAACATAGTGTTGTTTTAAACTTAAACCATCCTAAACAAGGAAGATAAGAGTTGGTTCAGAGCTGGGAACACAGCTCAGTACATCTGGAACATCCGGTCACCTGTGGTGACATTTTTTTCTAAACCTTTCATTCCCATTAGCTGTCTCAGAGTCAACAATTCTGAGTTCTGATGTGGTTGAGTGTATTTGTGTACAAGGAACTTTGAGGTCCCTAAAAGACGCACCTAGCCTCTCACCAACTCTGACTATGTGGAGAGAACCCATAAAATAAACATATTCTGCTTTGTTTGCACACTGATGGAGATCCTCACCCGATGCTTCCCTGATGCCAGTACAACTGGTGTTTGGAAAGCTAAGCAAATTCCATTTCAGTCTGAAGCTGGATCTGATGTACTTTGACTAGTGCTCCAAACTTTAGGAAGCAGTGTTACCATAGAGATAGTCTGGGACAGCTCTTGGTTTGGTCATTATTCCACTAATGCAGAAATTATTTCTGTCTACAGAGAAAACACAACAGCTTCTAAGGGCAGCTGAGAAGAGGGATGCACCATGGGAGACAAACAGTTAGAAGGAAAAACATCCTTCCTTTGTCCCATTCACAAGCAGAGTGCTACATTCCATAAACTGATTTTTTTTTCACACATTGAAAACTTGAAATTCTCCTTAACTGAACTTATCCTAGAGAGATAATTAAATGTGCATCCAAATTCAGCTAGAAGGATGTTGATAAGTTAGATAATTGGCTACAGGTATATTAGTTTTCTATTATTGGTGAACCATAGTACCACAGGCTCAGTAACTGAAAACACCATAAAATTAGATTATCTCACAGTCCTGTAGGTCACAGGTTGCATGGGTTTGCCTGGTTTCTCTGCTTTTTAAAATCTAGGCATTAGCTAGGTTTTGATTTCCCTGTGGAGATTATGGGAGAGAAGAGATCTTTGTTTCCTTTAGTAATGGGTCTTAGATCTCCATTTTCTTGCTGGTTTTCAGCTGAGGACTCTTGCTAGCTTTTATAACCTCACATTTCTGACTAGGGCCACATTCTTCCTCTGTGAAGCTTGAAGGGTGAGGCCAGAACTTGCTGCATGATATCTCTCTGTCTGTCTCTCTCCATTTCCTCCTCATATCTCCCTCTCCTACCCCCTTCATCCACAGGATTGCATTGGTCCTTCTAATAATCCAAAAGGAAAGCTGCTGACCATAAGTCTATCCTTTGCCATCATTTAACACACTCACAGAGCCCTGCAATTAGGGCTTGCAGGTCACTGGAAGACTATCACAGTGGGTTACCAGTTAGACACAGAATTTACATGGGAGCAAGTGGGAGTTAAATAAAATCAACAACATTAAAAATATTTACTGGTAAGGGGGGGAAAGTGCTAAGTAAAACATCACATTGACAGGAGTCAAGAGATAGCAAGCTTGAGGCCAGCCTGGACTCCAGAACAAAACATTATCTTTAAAAAAAAAAAATGTGTGTGCTGTATTATTATATATGTGACTGAAAAACATTAAAATAAAAGGCAAGCTCCCAAATGTTTTCATAACATTTTCAATAATGAAGAAGCTGTAGTTTTCATGAATCTACATTTTCTTAACATGTTTATTTCTACTTAATTGTAAATGTCTACTCAAAAACATTTAGTGATTATCTCTGAGGTAAGAAATTTCTGGTGGGTATAGTTGGATTAATACTTTTGAACTTAACTAAGATGAGTGTGACTAGAATCTACAACACACACCACACATATACACACTCATACACACACACACACACACACACACACACATTTTAAGTCTCATTTGCAAAATACACTCACATTTAAAATTAGCATTCACTTACAAATTGAGTGCATTAGGCAATCTTTTGCTCAAATGATCCAACATAAACACCAAAGAATGCCTTTTCTGTCCACAGTGTCATACACATTATCATGGAACCCAGTTCCCATGGGCGACCCAACCCCAGCCAGCTTCTGCACTTCTTAGAAATCCATTCTCTCCAGGCCAGTGTCCCATTAGTTATTAAGCCACATTACAACTGAAAACTTTTCTGTATCATTGTTTTTGTCATCTCTCAGAAATTCTAGAACATGGTGTAGCCCTGAAACATCTACATGCCTGGGTTGGGTTTGGTTTAAATTTCACATAGCTAAAAATAAGTCTTTCTCCTGCTTTGGGTTTTAAAGGATAAGCAGATCTAGCTTTTGATGTGCAAGGCTTATAAAGGAAACAATTTACTATCTCCACCCAAAGGCAACTCACACAACTCCAGAAGAGGCTATCTTTAACAGTTTACTCTGTGTTCTGACTGCTGTTTCCGTAAGAACTCACTGTATACAAACTTTGTTCCTAAGGTTATTTCTGTTGATGTCAAATTAACTTCAATTCACAAAAACCATGTGCTGCATTCCCATGCAACTTGGATGTTTTGTTCTAAAGAAAACAAGGAATATTTTCCCCTGTCAGCAACCATCCTTGTTTATGGAAGAGCCACCTCCACCCTGTAGATGATACTCAGGGTCAGTTACCAAATGTGTCTTGTAAGACATAGCAAAGAGTTCAAACATCGGAGACTGGACTACAGACTAGATCCTGCTGGTGCAGACTGCTGGAGCACCTGAGAACATTGTGGTGTGCAACGGAGCTCTCCACCAAAGTCCAGGAATGCAAAATCCGTATGTCCTAATTCTACCTCTGACCCTTGCTATCTATGTGACTATCAGTGACGTTGAATTCTTTGCAAAATGAAGATAACGGAACTGTTGTGAGGATTGCATGAAGTAAACAGATGGAGTCCTTGGACTTCATTCTATGTTCTTGAAATGGCATAGCACACGCTATAATAGAAAAGGGGGCAATGATAATTGTAAGAACCATGGAAGGGAGACAATCACACACTGTTGAGAGAGAGAGACTAAGACAGGCTTGAGACAGGCGAAGAGAGACAGAGACAGAGAGAGACAGAAAGACGGACTGAGGCAAAGTCCTAGGGCCTTTGCACTGCTCTAGAGAAGGTCACATGCCCTCTCATAAAAAAGACACACACGGTCTATTTTCCTACTTTATTCAAATCTTTGACATAATCATAACTTCTCAGGAAAACTCACCTGAATCATCAAATTTGAAATTATTACCCCTGTCTAGCACTCCACATCTCCCTTCCCTGTTCATTTTTCTATTGCATTTTAGAATACCATAGGTTAATGTAGTTTATTTATCACATTCCATGTATATAAATCTCAGGAAGGCAGAGATATGCTTTTGTCTGTTTATATATCCTCAGCATTTATGAATAGTATGTGATTCATAGTTGGTCTCTATAAAAGCATGTTTAGCAAGAGAACAGTTACTTTCCTCAAGTGAAGGCTCTGCTTAAAACAGAATGGTGGATATTGCAAAGGTCTAGCCTGAACTCCCTAAGCAACCCTAATGGGAACCCCAGAGAATGTGTGTAGCTACCCTAGCATGGTTCAATAGAAGTTCTAAAGGAAAGAAATATGCAGAAAAATTGGGTGGGTATCAAGAGACAGGGTTTTTGCACCTCTTTTTATTTAAAAACAACTGGGTGAATTTTTCTGTTAGGGAATGAGATGCATTTGACTCTGTTGGCTTTCTCTAACAGTACTGAAGTATTGGCTTGTAGGCAATAATGTCAGGAAGGAGCCTTATGACTTTTGACATATTATAAAAATTATCCACATTTTTGGACAGCAAGATTCCCATTGCTTTTTGGACTGCTTTCAGGGCAACAGCTGCTATGGCAATATCAGCATCTCTACTTCCTGTCTGGCTTTCTGGGAAATAAAAAACCCGTGGGAGATGTAGATCTTATCTCCTCATCTGCTCCTTGAGATGTAGTGTTTGGCTTAGGTCTCTTATTCAGAAGCCTACCTGATGATTCCTGCAAATCCTCAGATTGAGAGGGCGTTGGGCTACCATTTGTATTTCCTAGGGTTCAATATAACCTGTTGAAACAAAATGACTCTGACAAGATGGCAGAGCAATCTCTCTCAAGTAACAGCTCTGTGGTTCGCAGAACAAGGAAGGTATGGTGATGCCTCACAGCCCAGCTTTCATGCCTGAGTTCTGGCTGACTGATCTAGTGCCTACCATGACATCTGTCTTCCAGATAGCAGGAAGCAAGAAAGAGCATGTGGAGCACATGTCCTTGCCTTAAAGTCACAATGTGGGTGTGTCAATCATCATTTCTGCTCATACTCCAACTCCTACAACATCTTACGCTGCACAAGTAGCTGTGAAAGAAGCTGGGAATGAGAGGAGTTTTGTTTGCTTGTTTGTTTGCCTGAGCTGTTGGAAATCCAGCTACCAAAGAAATTCTTTGATCAATGGGGAGAGAAAGTGGAAGCAGGAACATCACTCCATCACAGTCTCCATCATAGGTCATCTTTCTAGGCACAAGACATCCACTACTCTAGCTAATGGAGCATTGTGCCTCATCCCTGAAAGATTCAACACAATGTCTGAGCTGCTTACTATATCTAGCTCCAGACTCGGGTTCCCCTGTGAGGAACTATCTTTCCCCTAAGCCCAAATATGACTCCTCATGATCTGTTGAGGAGTCACCTGCCACTTCTGTACACATACTCAAAGGAGCACATGGCACACATGATCCATAATGGTAGAGAAGAAACAAATTTTAAATTTTAAACTCCTTTTGCGAAAACTTGAGATGCTACCTTTTAAATGTGGTGAGAATATAAGGACATGTCAAGACAAGCACAAACGAAGGCCATTTATGACGTCCCAATCAACACTTCAGAAGATACTGCAATACTGTCTACATGTGAAGAAGAAAGATGAATTTCATAAGCAGAGCTAGAAAGGAACCCATTGTGTCTAACACAAATCAACAAATTCTTTGAAACTAACAGAAGAGAAAGTAAGGAACAAAACAATAATCCAACCAACCAAAATAACAAAATAACAATCCAACTAACCAAAAATGAATTTACAGGAACTCCATAGCCTCTTTCAGTAATAATCTCCCCCATGTAAATGGCCTCAATTTACCAACAAAGAAATTCAGATTAGCTAATTAAATTAGCAAACAAGGTCCCATTACCCATTGTCTCCAGAAGACACACCTCACTAACAGAGATACCCACAGACAGTCATAGACTTGTAGTCAATCTATCAAAACCCTAGAAGTTGAAAACGAGTGGACACAGATGTTAAACCAAAATTAAAGAAGATAAAGTCAGCCAGTACATATTAATGAAGGTAATAATTCTCAAAATTTAACAATTGTTATAAATGTTGGGGCTCTCAATTTCATTAAACAAATACTAATGGCTGTAAAAATTCACATAGGTTCTCTTTATGATGGGTAACTTCAATATCCTACTCTCATCTTTAGATAGGTCATTCAAACTAAAAATAAAAAAGAAACTATATGGTGAAACTACAACACAGACTAAATGGTCTCAAGAGATACCTTTAGAATTTCCCATACAAGAATATGGAATCTCTTTCTTCTTAGCGGCTCACTGTACTTTCTGTAATATCTAAAACATTTTAGACCACAGAACAATATTTTTTCTTCCATATATCTTTTTTATTATTAATTATATTTATTCATTTATTTTGCATGCTGGCCAAAGTTTCCCCTCCATCCTCTCCTCCCATTGCCTCCCCTCTCCAATCTACTCAGAGAACAATTCTTAAAAAGTATAAAAGGATCAAAATAGTTTTTGCGTCTTACCAGATCATTGTGGAACAAAACTCAAAATCAATAGCAAGAGAAAATATACAAACACACAAAGACTGGACAGTATACTCTTCAATGACAAGTGGATCACTGAAGAAATCAGGAAGGGAGATTTTTTTTAAAAAAAAAAAACTCATTTTTGTTTGTTTGTTTACTTACTTTTTGTTTTTACATCCTAACTGAAGTTTTCCCTCCCTCCTCTCCTCTCTGTCCCCCTCCCACTCCTCCTCCTCTGTTTCTCTTCAGAAAAGGGCCTCCTAAAAGCAGACAACAGAGTATATATATATTTATATATATGCATATATATAAAACCTAGGTCAGTCTCCTATGCAGGCTCCCTGGTTCAGTGACTGTGAGCCATGATGAGCCCAGGTTAGTTGCTTATGTGAGTTTTCTTATGGTGTGCTTGACCCTACTGGTTCCTACAATTCTTCCTCGTGAAGGGCATTTTTTTAATTCTTAGAATGAAACAAAAGTGAATTACAACTTACCAGTACCTTTAGGATACAAACAAGGCAGCTCTAAGAGGAAACTGCAGCTGTGAGTATTTATGTTGAAAACAAAAAGAAATCCAGATCTCAAATCACCTAGTGATGCAACTCAAAATCTTAGAAAAACACCAAGCTAAACCAAAAGCAGTAGGAGGCAAGAAATAATAAATACTGGTTGTAAATTAATGAAATTGAGACTAAAAGGACAATATGTGGAATTAATCAAACAAGAGTTTGTTCTTTGAAAAACTAAACAAGATTGACACATACCCCCAGACAAATCAATCAAAAGGAGAGAGAAGATTAAAATGAATAAAACAAATTCCCAAAAAGGGATATTATATCATAGTCCAACAAAAGCCAGAGGGTCACTGGGAAATACTTTGAAACTTTATGCTTTAAAAAAAAAAAAGTAAAATTGAAAAGAAATAATTTTCTATAAATATATGACCCCAAAATTTATTCAAGAAGATATTACTTAAATGGCTTAATAACAACCGATGAGATTAAAACACTAATAAAAACATCTTCCTACATTTTATCCAGCTGTGAAGCCTGAAAGCTACAATAATGACTGGTCTGGCAAGACATGCCAACTACTGCACCAGTCTTGCCAGGTCAGTCGTTATTCTCTATGAAGTATAATAAAAGTTCCTGGGAACTTCATGAAAGTAACCAAGAATTCTCTGATTGAATTTAAGCCCTACTCCACAAGATGAAAATCATATCTGGTACCATTACTGGGCCAGAAACTTATGGCTTGACAGGTCATGGGCCCTAGTAAAAGTCTACTACTAGTTACTTAGAGGAAGAGTCAATTTTCTCTAACAGTGTAGTCCCTGGCATGTGAACCATGATCCCTAACTAAGTAGAAGGCCACACCAACAACATTTTGGTGTCACAAATTGGTCTTGGTGGGTGGTTGGGGAGGAGGTAAACTTAGGAACAGTTGTGGGGGAAGAGTAAAGGTGAATGTGACCAAAATGCATTGTATTAAATTCTCAAATAACTAAAAAAAAAAAAAAAAAAAAAAAAAAAAGTTGTTTCCCACAAATAAAAGCTCAATATTGGATGTATTCACTGTTAAGTTCTATGAAAACTTTAAGGAAGAGTTAAAACGCTTATCAAACTGTTCCACAAAACAGAAAATAAAGAGCGCTATCAAATTCATTCTATAAATGTTGTGGTGTCCTAATCGCAAAACTTGGACAAGTTTTGAACAAGAACACACAACAAACAGAAAACTATACACCACTTTTCCTGATGAACATAGTCAGAAAAACTCTCTTCAAAGTCATAAACCACATTCAAGAATACATTAAGAAAATCATATATCATGACCAAATTGGGTTCATCCCGGGAACATAAGGTTAGTTCAATATGCAACACTCAATAAATGTAATACAGCATGTTAATAGGCTTAAGAGCAGAGATCACATGATCATCTCAATAAAGGAAGAAAAGACATTAGTCAAAGTTTACCATCTCTTCTTAATTTAAAAAAAAAAAACTGGAGAAAGTACACACTACAAATGACAAACCTATTGTCAGCATTATACTGAAATATGGAGTAAGACAGCTAACTGCTCTTAATGTACTCCTCACGAGCCTAGCTGAAATAATAAGACAAGAGAAATAAATAAGAGAAATAAAAATGGGAAAGGGAGAAGTTACAAAGATTCTTTATTTGCAGATGACATAATCTGTTTATAAGAAACCTCAAAGACTTCACGAGGAAATTCTTATGTCTAATAAAGTCTTTCAACAAAGAAAGGAGCAAAATACAAAATCAGTCTGCTTACAGGAATCAGTAACTTCTCTGTGTGATGATAATAAATGCTGAGGAAGAAATCAGGGTAGGGAGAAATTTTCAAAAGGGAAAAGAGAAGGGGATGAGGAAAGAGTAAGTGTGGAGCAGGATGTTAAGTCCTCAGGAATAGCTGGGGCGTGGTGCAGCTGGGTCTGACAAATACTGCATGTTTTTCTCCTAGGCAGACTAAAGATTTAAATTAGTATGTGTTTATGCTTGTAGACTGTGAAAGCAGACCATGGGGAGGGAGTCTTAAGAGAGCGGACAATGGGGGACTTTCTGAGAAAAGTATCAACCACCAGGGAGAGACAAAGAGGAAGGAGGTAGGGAAGGGGGGTGAATATGGACACATATAATGACAGATATGTAGGGTAAAACATGCCCTAACAAAACCTATCACTTTGCTAACTTGAACAATTAAAATAACTAAACAAGCCTCACACTAGGAAAGTAATGTGTCCGTACCAGGCACCAAGGACCCTACTATGACCTGAAAAGCCCCCTTGACTGATCCCTCCAAGGTCTTCCTTTCCCTTCACATGTCCTCCTGGAACCAGCATGGCTTTTGCAACTTTCTTCCTGCTTGGGGCATATTTGGGAGTTGAAGTATTTTTAGATGTGGAAGAATTACAGGCTTTTAGAAAGAAGAATTGTGGTTTCATTGGCAATTAAACTCAAAAAATATTTTTTGGTTTCTGACTATTTAGTTCCAATTGTGTCCACCCTTATATATACACAAGTGTAGCTAAAGAACTCATGTGACCAGAATTGCACCATTGCACCATTCTGAAAGTGTCTGATCTTGTCTTTTCTTAAAAATTTATTTGATTGTGTGTGTATGTGTGTGTGTGTGCGTGCACGCACGCACGCACGCCATTCACACATGCACGCATGCATGCGTACGTGCATGCATGCACGCATGCACATGTGTTTAGGTGCCTTCAAGGGCCAGAAAAGGGCCTGGTATTCATCCCCTGAAGCTGAAGTTATAAACAGTTGTGAGCCACCAATGTGAGAACAGGAAATTCAAGCCTTCTGAAAGAGCAGAAAGTGCTCCTAATCACTGAGCCATCTCTCAGTGCCCAGAGTCCTTTTCTAATTGGTCTCCATCCCCCTCACTTCTCTCTCTCTCTCTCTCTCTCTCTCTCTCTCTCTCTCTCTCTCTCTCTCTTTCTATTATCATTGCCAACATCCTTGGTACCTTCTGAAACAGCAAGTCTGTACGGAACAGTTGCATTTCTAATCTGATTTTAGCTCTGAGTTCAACTCTGGTTATTTGAACTCATAGGCTTTGGGAGAAGCGATGGGAAAGTCTTGGAACTGTTTCAATATCATATTCTAATGTGATCCATTTAGAGTAAGAGTTGCCTTCTATGATAGCTAAAGGTCATCCAACTAAGAGTAGCAAGAAGTATCTGGAATAAATTAATTTTCTGAGTTTTTCTGATTAGTTTCACTGACATTTCAATATTAAGCATGCAGTATATCTCTCAAAGTTTTAATAACATTTTTTTCTGAGTATTTTTCCAAAACAGAACAAGATTACCAGCTTCCTAGTTCGCCACTTTTACCTATGCTTCTTAAGACCCAATAAACTATGCCATTTATTTTGCATTTCCTCGTGGTAGGACTCCTAAAGGAATATTCTGTTAAGCAGGAAATACCATCAGCTATTGTGGTGACAAAACTCAAAGTGTAAGGACTTAAACCAGATAATTTATGGGTCTGGAGAAATGGCTTGGCAATTAATAGTGCCTGCTTCACAGCTGTCTTAGTCAAATGTCTAATACTGTGATAAATTCCATGAGCACAGCAACTTGGGGAGAAAAGGCCTTATCACACCTTACAGCTTACAGTTCCTAGTGGGGAGAACTCAGGGCAGGAACTCAGTTCAGGAACTTGGAAGCAGGAACTGAAGCAGTGGCCTCCAATGCTGTTTACTGGTCTATTCTCCTTGACTTGCCCACCCTGCTTTTTTTATATTACCTAGGACCACATACCCAAGGATGTCACCACCTATAGAGGGCTGGGTCCTCCCTCATCAATCATTAATCAAGAAAATGTCCTACATACTTGACTATCTATGGGGATCTGATGGGTCTATTTTCTTAGTTGAGGATTCTCTTCCCAGATAACTCTAACTTGTGTCAAGATGACAGAAAACCAAGCAGGACAACAATCACGTGATTGGAGTTTGGAACCCAGAAACCATGTAAGAAACTGGACATTCTGCACACACCTGCAACCCCAGCTCCAAGGAGGGCAAAGATGGGAAGGTCAGTGGAGCTTGGTGGCTTTTGAGCTGGCCTGGGAAATATAGGGCCCAGGCTTAGGGAAAGAGTAGTACGCAGCGAATGACAAAAGCGAATGCCTGATGCTCCTCTTCTGGACTGTGCAAACAAGCACCTGCACACACATCCATGTACTCTCAAACAGACATACGGAAACACACATAAAGACCAATGAACAAGCTCCCTCCTTTTTTTGTTTTGTTTTGTTTTTTGTTTTTGTTTTCTTCTGAGACAGGGTTTCTCTGTAGCTTTGGGATCTATCATGGAACTCTCGGTAGACAAGGCTGGCCTCAAACTCATAGAGATCTGCCTTTTTAAAAAGGCAATTTTTCTGTTTTATTTTATTTCATTTCATTATTATCCCTTAGATACCTGTTTGTTTTCTAACAAGAAACAGAAAGAGTGTGGATCCAGATGGAAGGAGTGTGGGGAAATGGAGGGGAGTTAGAGAAGGGGAAAGGATAATCAAAATATATGGTTTGAAAACAATCAATTTTCAACTAAAAAAGACAATTTCTCTCATTCTTGATTGCAGGGCACAAATCTTTCATTTTTAAACAACTGTGAGCTGAGGGTGTGACTTATAATCTATGTTGTGTCAGTAATTGGTTATGTGTGTTTGTCTTCTTGAGGTTACAAGAAATGTGATTTTGGAAAAGAAAATAGATGGTGCTGAGGGATTAAGTCTTTTGTTCTAATCAGGAATAGTACTATAAAATTTTGATTTAAAGGGAAAGAATGTACTTGTTCATGGACCCCAGAGTGGGAAACCAGCAAAGGACCAACCCAGACCTCCTGAAATTGGGTGTCATTTAGGAGGACTGAAAAGTCTATGGGGCCTCTGGTAGTAGATCAGTATTTATCCCTAGCATACAAATGGACTTTGGGAGCCCATTCCACTCAGAGGGATACTCTCTCAGCCTAGATACATGGGGGAGGGCCTAGGCCCTCCTCCAAATGATGTGACAGACTTTGAAGATTCCCCCATGGAAGGCCTCACCGTCCCTGGGGAGCAGAAAGGGGATGAGATAGGGGGTCGGTGGGGGCAGGGGAGGAGGAGAGGAAGAGGTTGACATGTAAAACAAGATTGTTTCTAAATTAAATTAAAAAATTGTTTGTAAAAATGTGATTTTGAAACTTGTAGTGTCTTAAATTTTGTTTTCCTCTCTCATAATAGTCCCGATGTTGGCAATCCAGGCCTGCTAAGGAGGTTCTATCTTCCTCAGAATAAGAAGTCCAAGTTTAGGTCCAAGGTAGCTACTTCATCTCTTGAGCTTCTCTTGAGTTACTCACTACCCAGTGAAGGCAAGAAGATTGACAAGGCTATTCATGTTCTTTCACTTTAGGATGCTGTCTGAAAATAACATGTGTCATGTTGTACCATGCCTTGGCTTATCTTAACTTACATGTTCACATGTACCTGAACAGCAACATTCCCATAAAGAATAAAATGTTTTTTCTGTGGGTAGAAAAGAATTAATGTTTGCCAATTGCTTAAGAACACTCTTCTGTTAAAACTCCTATTCTTTTAGCTAAGCACAGTCGCCCAAGTCATTACTTCCTCAAAACCAATGTGGAACCCCATTAGTTCTGAGGACCCAACAAACCCACTCAGTCAAGGAAATTCGTATCTCTATAAACGGACTTTCCTGAAACCATGGAGATAAAGAGGCAAGAATCCCCAGGCAGCCATCAGAGACACTTCCGACTGGATAGTAGACATCTGTTCTGGGAGCCTTTCCACGTCCAACCACCCACGTTCTGGGGACTTTTCCAGATCCATCATAAGCTTTCCCTCTGTGACTCCTCTTTCTTTTTCCCTC